>NC_082708.1:191959992-192183169 GCF_030144855.1 Hypanus sabinus
GTACCCTCTGATGTTTGACCCCCCCCCCGTTGGAGGTTTGTACCCTCTGGTGTTTGATCCCCCCCATTGGAAGTCTGTACCCTCTGATGGTGTTGGATTCCCCCCCCCCCCCCCCCCGTTGGAAGCATCTACTCAGTGAGTGCAGATGACTTTACCCATTGAACTAATTTTTCTCGATGTTAATTTGTCAACAAGTGTGATTCCACACATTGGGGATAATTCCTTCACTCTTCTGCAGAGTAATACAGTGAGACGCTTTCAAGAAGGAGCTAGATAGATATCTGATGGATAGGGGAATCCAGGGATATGGGGACAAGGCAGGGACTGGGTATTGATAGTGAATGATCAGCCATGATCTCAGAATGGCGGTGCAGACTCGAGGGGCCGAATGGTCTACTTCTGCACCTATTGTCTATTGTCTATTGTCTATTTGCACTTGAGGGTGTAGAGAGAATTTTCATCATGCTCAGACTGCACTGGAGACACAGGCAGAACTGTGTGTTAAAGTCACCTTCTGGGACTGGAGTGAGAAACCTGGTGAGCCACAGGAACAGTGATTGGTGCTGGACTGGTACCGATAGGGAAAGAGATGCCTTTACATTACTCTGGCCAAACCATATCTTCTAGACATTACTCTGGTAGGAACTTCTTATCCAGCAGGAGCTGGTTATACATGAGGCATAACCCCAGCAGGAACTGGTTATACTTGAGGCATAACCCCAGCAGGATCCAGTCACCCACCAATCATAACCCCAGCAGGAACTGGTTATACTTGAGGCATAACCCCAGCAGGATCTGGTTATACTTGAGGCATAACCCCAGCAGGAACTGGTTATACTTGAGGCATAACCCCAGCAGGATCCAGTTACCCACCAATCATAACCCCAGCAGGAACTGGTTATACTTGAGGCATAACCCCAGCAGGATCCAGTCACCCACCAATCATAACACCAGCAGGAACTGGTTCAATACAGGTAATGCTTCCCCAGTCTCAAGTCATTTTATTGTTGTGTCCTCAGGATTGTAATGATGTCTGCTGTCAGCCATCGACTTGCACATTCACAGCCGGTGCTGAGTGCTCGTCCACTGGACCCTGTTGTAAGGAGTGCAAGGTAAGGCCGGAAGAATTTTTTGATGTTTCTTATTGTCACAGGTACTGAGGTGCAGAGAAAAACTTGTGTTGTGAACCATCCACTCAAAATCTTTCATTATATTCACAGGAACTCAGTCAGTATCCGTGTAAACAGGTGACATTTATGCTGAGGTCCTTTCTTGGGACGGGGAGGAGGCCTAAGTAAAAACATGGGCTGGGTGGAAAAGTTCAAGGGCTGGAGAAACAGGAATCTGCCAGCAGACAAGAGTGGACCATGGAAAAAGGGAAGGAGAGGGTGACAGGCAGGTGAGCGGAAGTGAAAGGTCAGAGTGGGGAATTTGCTCACTGCAAGCAGAAATCGAAGTGTACGATCAGGGCGGAGGATAACCAGACACAATATAAGGTGCGGCACCTTCTCTCGAAGGGTGAAACCAACATGACACAAGGGGAAGGAGGGCACGGTGGAATGAGAATGGGAAATGAAATTCAAATATTTGGCCACCAGGAAGCCCGGATGGTATGGAGATGCTTGAAGAAGCAGTCCACTAATTTACAACAAGTCTCAACAATGCAGGGAGACATTGTGGGAGCATTGGACAAAGAAATGATCCTAGTAGATTGGCAAGACATGTTGTAAATATGAGACCGTTTCATGAAGGTCAGGTGGAGGTGTGAGATTCTCTACACTCTCAGACAGGTCACGTGGAGGTGTGAGATTCTCTACACTCTCAGACAGCTCACGTGTAGGTGTGAGATTCTCTACACTCTCAGACAGGTCACGTGGAGGTGTGAGATTCTCTACACTGTCAGACAGGTCATGTGGACGTGTGAGATTCTCTACACTGTCAGACAGGTCAGGTGAAGGTGTGAGATTTTCTACACTGTCAGACAGGTCACGTGGAGGTGTGAGATTCTCTACACTGTCAGACAGGTCTCGTGGAGGTGTGAGATTCTCTACACTGTCAGACAGGTCATGTGGAGGTGTGAGATTCTCTACACTCTCAGACAGGTCACGTGGAGGTGTGAGATTCTCTACACTCTCAGACAGGTCACGTGGAGGTGTGAGATTCTCTACACTCTCAGACAGGTCAAGTGGAGGTGTGAGATTCTCTACACTGTCAGACAGCTCACGTGTAGGTGTGAGATTCTCTACACTCTCAGACAGGTCACGTGGAGGTGTGAGATTCTCTACACTCTCAGACAGGTCTCGTGGAGGTGTGAGATTCTCTACACTGTCAGACAGGTCATGTGGACGTGTGAGATTCTCTACACTGTCAGACAGGTCAGGTGAAGGTGTGAGATTTTCTACACTGTCAGACAGGTCACGTGGAGGTGTGAGATTCTCTACACTGTCAGACAGGTCTCGTGGAGGTGTGAGATTCTCTACACTGTCAGACAGGTCATGTGGAGGTGTGAGATTCTCTACACTCTCAGACAGGTCACGTGGAGGTGTGAGATTCTCTACACTCTCAGACAGGTCACGTGGAGGTGTGAGATTCTCTACACTCTCAGACAGGTCATGTGGAGGTGTGAGATTCTCTAGACTCTCAGACAGGTCGCGTGGAGGTGTGAGATTCTCTAGACTCTCAGACAGGTCGCGTGGAGGTGTGAGATTCTCTACCCTCTCAGACAGGTCGTGTGGAGGAGTGAGATTCTCTACACGCTCAGACAGGTCACGTGGAGGTGTGAGATTCTCTACACTGTCAGACAGGTCACGTGGAGGTGTGAGATTCTCTACACTGTCAGACAGGTCACGTGGAGGTGTGAGATTCTCTACACTCTCAGACAGGTCGCGTGGAGGTGTGAGATTCTCTACACTCTCAGACAGGTCACGTGGAGGTGTGAGATTCTCTACACTCTCAGACAGGTCACGTGGAAGTGTGAGATTCTCTACACTCTCAGACAGGTCACGTGGAGGTGTGAGATTCTCTACACTCTCAGACAGGTCGCGTGGAGGTGTGAGATTCTCTACACTCTCAGACAGGTCACGTGGAGGTGTGAGATTCTCTAGACTCTCAGACAGGTCGCGTGGAGGTGTGAGATTCTCTAGACTCTCAGACAGGTCGCGTGGAGGTGTGAGATTCTCTACCCTCTCAGACAGGTCGTGTGGAGGAGTGAGATTCTCTACACGCTCAGACAGGTCACGTGGAGGTGTGAGATTCTCTACACTGTCAGACAGGTCACGTGGAGGTGTGAGATTCTCTACACTGTCAGACAGGTCACGTGGAGGTGTGAGATTCTCTACACTCTCAGACAGGTCGCGTGGAGGTGTGAGATTCTCTACACTCTCAGACAGGTCACGTGGAGGTGTGAGATTCTCTACACTCTCAGACAGGTCACGTGGAAGTGTGAGATTCTCTACACTCTCAGACAGGTCACGTGGAGGTGTGAGATTCTCTACACTCTCAGACAGGTCGCGTGGAGGTGTGAGATTCTCTACACTCTCAGACAGGTCACGTGGAGGTGTGAGATTCTCTACACTGTCAGACCGGTCGCGTGGAGGTGTGAGAGTCTCTACACTGTCAGACAGGTCGCGTGGAGGTGTGAGATTACCTACACTCTCAGACAGGTCGCGTGGAGGTGTGAGATTCTCTACACTCTCAGACAGGTCGCGTGGAGGTGTGAGATTCTCTACACTCTCAGACAGGTCGCGTGGAGGTGTGAGATTCTCTACACTCTCAGACAGGTCGCGTGGAGGTGTGAGATTCTCTACACTCTCAGACAGGTCGCGTGGAGGTGTGAGATTCTCTACACTCTCAGACAGGTCGCGTGGAGGTGTGAGATTCTCTACACTCTCAGACAGGTCACGTGGAGGTGTGAGATTCTCTACACTGTCAGACAGGTCACGTGGAGGTGTGAGATTCTCTACACTCTCAGACAGGTCACATGGAGGTGTGAGATTCTCTACACTCTCAGACAGGTCGCGTGGAGGTGTGAGATTCTCTACACTCTCAGACAGGTCGCGTGGAGGTGTGAGATTCTCTACACTCTCAGACAGGTCGCGTGGAGGTGTGAGATTCTCTACACTCTCAGACAGGTCACGTGGAGGTGTGAGATTCTCTACACTCTCAGACAGGTCTCGTGGAGGTGTGAGATTCTCTACACTCTCAGACAGGTCGCGTGGAGGTGTGAGATTCTGTACACTCTCAGACAGGTCTCGTGGAGGTGTGAGATTCTCTACACTGTCAGACAGGTCGCGTGGAGGTGTGAGATTCTCTACACTCTCAGACAGGTCGCGTGTAGGTGTGAGATTCTCTACACTCTCAGACAGGTCACGTGGAGGTGTGAGATTCTCTACACTCTCAGACAGGTCACGTGGAGGTGTGAGATTCTCTACACTCTCAGACAGGTCTCGTGGAGGTGTGAGATTCTCTACACTCTCAGACAGATCACGTGGAGGTGTGAGATTCTCTACACTCTCAGACAGGTCTCGTGGAGGTGTGAGATTCTCTACACTCTCAGACAGATCACGTGGAGGTGTGAGATTCTCTACACTCTCAGACAGGTCACGTGGAGGTGTGAGATTCTCTACACTCTCAGACAGGTCTCGTGGAGGTGTGAGATTCTCTACACTCTCAGACAGATCACGTGGAGGTGTGAGATTCTCTACACTCTCAGACAGGTCACGTGGAGGTGTGAGATTCTCTACACTGTCAGACAGATCACGTGGAGATGTGAGATTCTCTACACTCTCAGACAGGTCGCGTGTAGGTGTGAGATTCTCTACACTGTTAGACAGGTCACGTGGAGGTGTGAGATTCTCTACACTCTCAGACAGGTCACGTGGAGGTGTGAGATTCTCTACACTCTCAGACAGGTCTCGTGGAGGTGTGAGATTCTCTACACTCTCAGACAGGTCACGTGGAGGTGTGAGATTCTCTACACTCTCAGACAGGTCTCGTGGAGGTGTGAGATTCTCTACACTGTCAGACAGGTCACGTGGAGGTGTGAGATTCTCTACACTGTCAGACAGATCACGTGGAGATGTGAGATTCTCTACACTCTCAGACAGGTCACGTGGAGGTGTGAGATTCTCTACACTGTCAGACAGGTCAGGTGAAGGTGTGAGATTCTCTACACTGTCAGACAGGTCACGTGGAGGTGTGAGATTCTCTACACTGTCAGACAGGTCACGTGGAGGTGTGAGATTCTCTACACTGTCAGACAGGTCACGTGGAGGTGTGAGATTCTCTACACTGTCAGACAGGTCACGTGGAGGTGTGAGATTCTCTACACTGTCAGACAGATCACGTGGAGGTGTGAGAATCTCTACACTCTCAGACAGGTCGCGTGTAGGTGTGAGATTCTCTACACTGTTAGACAGGTCACGTGGAGGTGTGAGATTCTCTACACTCTCAGACAGGTCTCGTGGAGGTGTGAGATTCTCTACACTGTCAGACCGGTCGCGTGGAGGTGTGAGATTCTCTACACTGTCAGACAGGTCAGGTGAAGGTGTGAGATTCTCTACACTGTCAGACAGGTCACGTGGAGGTGTGAGATTCTCTACACTGTCAGACAGGTCACGTGGAGGTGTGAGATTCTCTACACTGTCAGACAGGTCACGTGGAGGTGTGAGATTCTCTACACTCTCAGACAGGTCTCGTGGAGGTGTGAGATTCTCTACACTGTCAGACAGGTCACGTGGAGGTGTGAGATTCTCTACACTGTCAGACAGATCACGTGGAGATGTGAGATTCTCTACACTCTCAGACAGGTCACGTGGAGGTGTGAGATTCTCTACACTGTCAGACAGGTCAGGTGAAGGTGTGAGATTCTCTACACTGTCAGACAGGTCACGTGGAGGTGTGCGATTCTCTACACTGTCAGACAGGTCACGTGGAGGTGTGAGATTCTCTACACTGTCAGACAGGTCACGTGGAGGTGTGAGATTCTCTACACTGTCAGACAGGTCACGTGGAGGTGTGAGATTCTCTACACTGTCAGACAGGTCACGTGGAGGTGTGAGATTCTCTACACTCTCAGACAGGTCACGTGGAGGTGTGAGATTCTCTACACTGTCAGACAGGTCACGTGGAGGTGTGAGATTCTCTACACTGTCAGACAGGTCGCGTGGAGGTGTGAGATTCTCTACACTCTCAGACAGGTCACGTGGAGGTGTGAGATTCTCTACACTGTCAGACAGATCGCGTGGAGGTGTGAGATTCTCTACACTCTCAGACAGGTCACGTGGAGGTGTGAGATTCTCTACACTGTCAGACAGATCACGTGGAGGTGTGAGATTCTCTACACTGTCAGACAGGTCACGTGGAGGTGTGAGATTCTCTACACTCTCAGACAGGTCACGTGGAGGTGTGAGATTCTCTACACTCTCAGACAGGTCGCGTGGAGGTGTGAGATTCTCTACACTGTCAGACAGGTCACGTGGAGGTGTGAGATTCTCTACACTCTCAGACAGGTCATGTGGAGGTGTGAGATTCTCTACACTCTCAGACAGGTCACGTGGAGGTGTGAGATTCTCTACACTCTCAGACAGGTCACGTGGAGGTGTGAGATTCTCTACACTGTCAGACAGGTCTCGTGGAGGTGTGAGATTCTCTACACTCTCAGACAGGTCACGTGGAGGTGTGAGATTCTCTACACTGTCAGACAGGTCACGTGGAGGTGTGAGATTCTCTACACTGTCAGACAGGTCACATGGAGGTGTGAGATTCTCTACACTCTCAGACAGGTCTCGTGGAGGTGTGAGATTCTCTACACTGTCAGACAGGTCACGTGGAGGTGTGAGATTCTCTACACTCTCAGACAGGTCACGTGGAGGTGTGAGATTCTCTACACTGTCAGACAGGTCACGTGGAGGTGTGAGATTCTCTACACTGTCAGACAGGTCACGTGGAGGTGTGAGATTCTCTACACTGTCAGACAGGTCAACTGGAGGTGTGAGTTGTTTCTTCTCTGTCAGAGACTAATGCCTGTTCAATCTATTGCTTTCAAGTACCTTTAAGCCACATGTTTACAGTAAATTCTAACAGCTGGTGTACTCTGTGTGGCTATCATGACTTATCTGCCTTCAGACCTTTCAGTTTCCAAAGAGCCTTCTCTGTCGTAATGGCAACTTGGTACACTTGAGCTCACTGATGTCTGGAACTTTCACCCCAGTGCTGTTGTCTTCCAGGATGAACTCTGTTGGAAAATACCTATTCAGTTCATCTACCATTTCCTTCCCCCACTGCCTTTTATTGTTTCTCCATGGACTTCTGCCCTCTCCTATGATTCCCCTTCTCCAGCCCTGTATCTTCTTAACCAATCAGTTTCCCAGATCTTTACTTCACCCCTCCGTCTCCCGGTTTCACCCGTCACCTTCTATTTCTCCTTCCTCATCCTCCACCTTTTCACTCTTACTCCTCATGTTTTCTCTCTAGTCCTGCTAAAGGGTCTTGGCCCAAAACATTTCTCGCTTCTAAGTTTCTTTTACCTTGACCTCTCTTATCAATACTGGTTCATTACACAACAGTCAATCCAAGATAGCTGTTGGAAAAAGTCATCGAGAAATTCCCCCTCTTGGTATCCAGCTGCAACCTGATTGTCCCAATCTAACTGTTCATTAAAATCCCCCATGACCGTTGTAACATTGCCCTTTTGACATGTTTTTCTGACTCCCATTGTAATTTGCAGGGTACATCATTACTACTGTTTGGGAGTCTGTATATAACTCCTATCATGGTCTTTTTACCTTTGCAGTTCCTTAGCTTTATCCAAAATGATTTAAAACCTCTGACCCTATGTCACCTCTTTCTATGATTTAATTGCATTTTTTCCCATCAGAGTGTTTCCTTGGACATTAAGCTCCCAGCTTATAATCTCCTTTCAGCCAAAACTCAGCGATATCTACATCATGCATGCCAATCTTTAACTGTGCTACAAGTTCAACTATCTTGTTCTGTATACCACACACATTCATAAGCCATTACACATAGGAGCAGAATTAGGCCATTTGGCCCATCGAATCTGCTCCACCATTTCATCATGGCTGATCCTTTTTTCCCCTCCTCAACCCCAGTTCCTGGCTTTCTCCCCATAGCCTCTGATGCCATGTCCAATCGAACCTATCAAGCTCTGCTTTAAATACACATAGAATCTTAGAAAATCTACAGCACAATAGAGACCCTCTGGCCCATGATGCTGTGCCAAACATGTACTTATTTTAGAAATTACTAAGGGTTACCCATAGTCCGCTATTTCTCTAAGCTCCACACCCAATGACTTGGCCTCTACAGCTGCCTGTGACAGCAAATTCCACAAATTCACCACCTTCTGGCTGAAGAAATTTCTCCTCTTTTCTGTTTTAAATGGACACACCTCTATCCTGAGCTTGTGCTCTCCTGTCCTAGACTCCCCCACCATGCAAAACATCATTTCCGTGTCTCGGCCTTTCAACATTTGAAAGGTTTCATTGAGATCTCCCTCATCCTTCTAAGTTCCAGCAAGTACAGACCCAGAGCCATCAAACTGCATTTCATTTATCACTTTCTTGCCCTTTCTCCGAATCTGTCTAATTCCATCTGCATCCTACCTGTTTCTTCAACACTACCTGCCCCTCCACCAATCTACGTATCATCGCAAACTTGGCAACAAAGTCATCTATTTCATCATCTAGCTCATTCATATACAGCATAAAAACAAGCGGTCCCAACACTGACCCTGGCAGAACACTGCTGACAGCCAACCAAACAAGGATCCTTTTATTCCCACTCACTGTCTCCTACCAATCAGCCAATGCTCTGACAATCCCAGTAACTTTCCTGTAATACCATGACCTCTTAACTTCTGAAAGTCCAAATATGCACCGCCTACTGCATCGCCTTTATCTATCCTACTTGTAATCTCCTCAAAGAATTCCAACAGGTTTGTCAGGCAAGATTTTCCCTGAAGGAAACCATGCTGACTTTGTCCTATCTTGTCCTGTGTCACCAAGTACTCTACAACCTCATCCTTAACAACTGACTCCAACATCTTCCCAACCACTGAGGTCAGGCTAATTGGTCTATAATTTCCTTTTCGCTACTTTCCTCCTTTCTGAAAGAGTAGAGTGACATTTTAAATTTTCCAGTCCTCTAGCACCATCTCTTAGGCATTCAATAAACGAGATCCATTACCAACCTGATTTTCCCAATTGACCTGCATGTTAAAATCTCCCATGACTACCATAACATTGCCCTTTTGACTCGCCTTTTTTATTTCCTGTTGTAACCTGTGGTCCACCTCCCGGCTACTGTTTGGAGGCCTGGATATAACTGCCATCAGGGTACTTTTACCCTTGCAGTTTCTTAACTCAACCCACAAGGATTCAACATCTTCCAATCCTATGTCACATCTTTCTCCTGATTTGATGCCATTTTTTACCAGTAGAGCCACACCACCCCCTCTGTCTACCTTCCTATCCCTCCGATAAAATGTGTAACTTTGGACATTCAGCTCCCAACTACAACCATCCTTCAGCCATGATTCAGAGATGGCTACAACATCATACCTGGCAATCTGTAAAAGTGCAACAAAATCATCCACCTTATTTCTTATATTCTCTGCATTGAGATACAACACTTTGAGTACTGCATTTGTTAACCTTTTGATTCTACGTCCCTAATGCACTGATACTCACCCTGCTGGCTGTGATTTTGTCCCATCATCTGCCTGCCCTTCCTGACAGTCTGACTGCACACTGTCTTTGCTTTTTTACCATCCGTCCTATCCTGAGTCCCTTCACTCCAGTTCCAATCTGTCTAATTAGTTTAAACCTTCCCCAACAGCTCTAACAAACCTAGCCCTGAGAATAACCTTGGGTTCAGTTGCAAGCTGTCAGTTTTGAACGGATCATACCTCCCCCAGAAGAGATTCCAATGATCCAAGAATCTGAAGCCCTGCTCCATGCACCAGCTTCTCAGCCACACATTCATCTGCCAAATCATCCTGTTCCTACCTTCACTAGTGTGTGGCACAGGCAGCAATCTCGAAATTACAACCCGGGAGGACCTGCTTCTCAGCTTTCTCCCTAGCTCTCTAAATTCTCTTTTCAGGATCTCTTTGCTTACCCTTCCTATGTCATTAGTGCCAATGTGTACCAAGACATCTAGCTGCTTCCCCTCCCTCTCCAAAATGCTGTGGATGTAAACTGAGACATCCATTCAAACAAAACACCTTCTGATCCGCGATCCATTCAAGTAGAACTTTGAGTCCTGTATTTACTCATTGATTTTGTTTGCCTTTTATGTTGCAATCCATCCTGTTGACTACAATTTTGCCCAGTCATCAGCCTCTCTTTGCTAGGAGTCTCACTACACATTACCTTCATTTATAAACCAACCACCTCATTTTCGGCACAATCACTCCAGTTCCTGTCCCCCTGCCAAATTAGTTTACACCCTCCCAAACAACTCAAGCCAGGCTGCCTGCAAGGATATTGGATCCCTCGAGTTCAGGTGTAACATCCCTTTTGTAAAGGTCGTACCTTCCCCAGTAGAGATCCCAGTGATCCATAAAGCTGAACCCCTATCCCCTGCACCAGTTCCTCAGCCACACACTCACCTGCTGAATTATCCTACTGCCAAATACCCTCCTTGGGTTATGGCACAGGCCGCAGTCCTGTGATTACTGCCCTGGAGCTTCTGTTTTTCAGCTTTCTACCTGGTTCCTTAAAATTCTCCTCATCTTGTCTACCTATGCCTTTGGTGTCAATATGTACCAAGACTTCTGGATGCTCACCCTCACCCTTGTGAATGCCATGGACCTGATGCAAGACATCCTTGATCCTGGCACCATTCTCATAATATCCAGGTGTCTCTATCTCACCCACAGAATCTCATCTCTGTTCCTATGCCTGTGGAATCTCCTATCACCACTGCAGTGCTCTTCACCTCTCTTCTCTTCTGAGCCACAGCACTCAGAGACCTGGTCACTGTAGCTGCCTCCAGAAGGACAGCCCTCTCAGCAATATCTAAAGTGGTGTACTTATTATTGAGGGAACGGCTACAGGTGTGCTCTGCTCTGGCTGTACATTTCCCCTCCTTCCCCTGACTGTCACCCAGTTACACATCTGGTGACTACCTTCCTGTAGCTCCTGTCTATCACCTCCTCATTCTCCCATATATGTTGAAGGTCAGCTCCATTCCCTTAGTACGTTCTCTCAGGAGCTGCAACTCGGTGCACCTGTTGCATATGTGTTTATCCAGGAGATTGGCAGTCTCCCAGACTTCCCACATTCCACACAGAGGACAAAACATTGTCCCTGGAGCCATTCTTATTAAAATACTATGTCCTAACTGATGCACCATCAATAACTCACTCTGAGACGTAAGGCGAGATATCGGCTTTTATTGACTGGAAGAAGGAACAAGCAGTGAGTGACCACCATACTACATCCTGGAGACTGAGAGGCCGGGCTCAGGCCTTGATTGCTTTTATACAGGGGTCTGTGGGAGGAGCCACAGGAGCAGTCAGCAGGGGGCGTGTCCAGACAGGTATATGTAGTTCACCACACTAACAGATGAGGAATGAACAAATAAGAACAGAAGGAGTGAGACATACCAGATAGTTTGCCTCACTCAAGCCTGGCCCGAGCTTGATGAGCAAAATCCACTCTAAAAGTGGTACACTCAGAAGATTGGCTTCTTCGCATGCACGAGTTATTTTTAGTGGCCCTTTCCAATGAATCCTTTTGTTGATCAGTTGCTCCTCAACTCTGAGAAACTGCTGTGAATCTCTATTTTTACACACCCCTGATGTTGATTATCCAATACCAGGGGTTGGACTCAGCACCTCTGACTGCAACCTGGGGCTCTTCTACTCTTTCAGCCTCACAAGTACGGGTCCAGTGGTATGAACAAGTGTCACAAACTGAGGTCTTCCTTGGATGCAGTGGGGAAGATTTTTAGGAAAATGAAAGGACTGAAGGTAGAAAAGTCCCTTGACCATATGGTGTTCAGCTTAGGGTTCCAAAGGAGGTAGAGATTGTGGAGGCATTAGTAAAGATCTTTCAAGAATCAAGAAGTTCATTGTGTCAGAGGGATGAAGTTACCATAACTAGAGAGAAAGTTCTTGAGAAAGTGAAAGGTCTGAAGGTAGATAAGTCACTTGGACCAGATAGTGTCAAAAATCACTAGATTCTGGAATGGTTCCTGAAGATTGCGAAATTACAAATGGCACTCCATTCTTCAAGAAGGGAAAGAAGCAGAAGAAAGGAAACTATAGGCCAGTTAGCCTGACCTCAGTGGGTGGGAAGATGTTGGAGTTGATCATTAAGGATGAGGTCTCAGGGAACTTGGAAGCAATTGATAAAATAAGCTATAGTCAGCATGGTTTCCTCAAGGGAAAATCTTTCATGACAAATCCATTGGAATTCTTTGAAGAAACAACAAGCAGGATAGACAAAGGAGAATTGACTGATGTAGTATACTTGGATTTTCAGAAGATCTTTGACAAGGTGCCACACATGAGACTGTTTAACATGCTATAAGCCCATGGTATTACAGGAAAGATTCTAGCATGGATAAAGCAGTGGCTGGTTGGTAGGAGGCAAAGAGTAAAAATAAAGAGAGCCTTTTCTAGTTGGCTGCTAGTGAGTAGTGGGCTGTGTTGGGACCAATTCTTTTTATGTGATAGTGATTTGGATGATGGAATTGATGACTTTGTTGCAAAGTTTGCAGAGGGTATGAAGATAGGTGGAGGGGCAGGTAGTTTTGAGGAACTAGAGAGGCTACAGAATGACATCTAAATTAGGAGAATGGACAAAGAAATGGTAAATAGAGTACAGTGTTGGGAAGTGTATGGTCATGCACTTTGCTAGAAGAAATGAAAGGGTTTATTTTCTTAATGGAGAGAAAATTTTAAAAAACTGAGGTGCAAAAGGACGTGCAGGATTCCTTAAAAGTTAATTTGAAAGTTGAGCCGGTGGTGAGGAAGGCAAATGCAATGTAACATTCATTTCAAGAGGACTAGAATATAAAAACAAGGATGTAATGTTGAGGGTTTATAAAGCACTGGTGAGGCCTCACTAGGAGTATTGTGAGCAGTTTTGGGCCTCTTATCTTGGAAAGGATGAGCTGAAACTGGAGACGGTTCAAAGGAGGATCATGAAAATGATTCCAGGATTGAATGAATTGTCATATGAAGAGCATTTGATGGAGCTGGGCCTGTATTCACCAGAATTCAGAAGAATGAGGGCTGACCATTGAAACCTATTGAATGTTGAAAGGCCTTGATAGAGTAGATGTGGAGAGGATGTTTCCTATGGTGGGAGAGTCTATGACCAGAGGACACAGCCTCAGAGTAGAGGGGCACCCTTTTAGAATGGAGATGAGGAATTTCTTTAGCCAGAGAGTGGTGAATCTATGGAATTCATTGCCACTGGCAGCTCCGGAGGCCAAATATTTATGTATATTTAAGGCTGAAGTTGATAGGTTCTTGACTGGCCAGGGCATGTAGAGATGTGGGGAAAAGGCAGGAGATTGGGGCTAAGAGGAAAACTGGATCAGCCATGATAAAGTGGTGGAGCAGACCCAATGGTTCAAATGGCCTAATTCTGTTGTATCTTCTGGTGTTATCTTACCTGAAGTGCCAAATTACAATCAGATATATATTTTAAAGATTAAATAAATAGGTAGTACAAAAAAAGCAAAAATACTGAGATAGTGTTCTTGGTTTGTTGTGCATTTGGAAATCTGATGGCAGAGAGGAAGAAGCTGTTTCTGAAACATTGCATGGGTGTTGTCAAGCTCCTGTACCTCCTCCATGATGGAGGTGATGGGAGTCCTTAACGGTGGATGCTGTCTTTTTGAGGCTTCACCTTTTGAAGGGGTCCTCAGTGCTGGAGAGCCGAGTGCCTAATATGGAACTAGCGGAGCTTGCCATGGTGTGATAATCAAGGGAATCTGGATCTCACTGCTGCCCTCTCCTCAGTTCCTGCCAGCAGGCACGGTCTGTAGACCAAAGCAAGGAGAATGTGACTTGCCAGAGTTCTGCACAGGCCAATCCCAGGACTGCCCTAACAATCAGTACGTGAAAGATGGTCACACGTGCAGCGAAGGAAATCTCTACTGCAGCCAAGGGACCTGCCAGTCTGTGGATCAGCAATGCCAGGACATCTGGGGTCCAGGTGAGTACTAGCTTCTCACAGTCACCATGTCCAATTTTTAATCGAGGATATCCCTCTATTCTGAGGCTGAAACACAGGACTACCTCAATGCTGAACACAAGAAATAGGACCAGGATAAGGTCTTTTAGACAATAGACAATAGGTGCAGGAGTAGGCCATTCAGCCCTTCAAACCAGCACCACCATTCACTGTGATCATGGCTGATCATCCACAATGGCTCTTAACACCTCTTCATTATTCCTCAGGGGCATTCTCCTACACCCTCCTTGTGTTTCTTAACTCTGTTCATAGCTGGACATTGATAGTCCCCAGTTTGAACTGGATGAATGTTCGAGGTTCCACAGCCTCTAGGGTTGAGAATTCCACAGTGGCTCCTATACACCCCACCCCATCTTCTGAGTGACATTAAATGCTGGCCATACCATTTGAAATTGTACACGACAGTGTATGTTCCAGTCAGGCAAGATGTCAGTAAGATTGAAAGGATACAGAGAAAATTTAAAAGGATGATGCTGGAACATAAAGATCTGAGTTTTAGGGGAAGTTTGCATGGGCTAGGACTTTTATTCCCAGCAGTGTAGAAAATGAAAGGATATATGATAGAGGTAGACTGAATTATGAAGGGCATAGATAGCGGAAAGAGCCTGCTTGCATTTCACTGAAGTTGGGTAAGACTGGATCTAGAAGTCATAGGCTTAGGGTGAAAGGTGAAATATTGAAGGGGAATATGGGGGGGCTTTTCACTCAGGTGGTGGTGGTGAGAGTGTGCCAGCAGAAGTGGTGAATGTGGGTTTGATTGTAACATTTAAGAGAAGTTTGGATACATACACTGTAAGGAAGGGTATGGAGCCCTCTGGTGATAAGAGTAGGCAGAATAATAGCGTGGCATGGAGCAGATGAGTTTCTGGTCAACCAGTCTCTGACTATCTATAACACCCAGATCCTGAGCAATGAATCAGAGAAAATGCTTCCCCACCTTCCCTGCTCACTCAGTACAGCAGGAGTTCAAGCATGTTGTAGATGCCAGAAGGCCTGGTGGTGAGTGTAAAGTGCATTATTGTCCCATTTCCCTTCGATAGGTGCGAAATCCGCTGAAAAGCTTTGCTATGAAGTTACCAATGAACAAGGGAACAAGTACGGGAACTGTGGTCAAGATGAGAACAATAACTATATTGCATGCCAGTCCAAGTAGGTATTGCAGTACGATTCTGATCTGAGTAACACTGTTAGCCCTGCACCTTTGTTGTGAGAGTAAATAAGCAGCTTGTGCTCTTGTGGACAATTCCAGTTATAAAAACACTGATAATCTGTCACATCAGAACAAGCTGAACTGATCATACGACGCATATTTGCAAAACTCAAATTTGTTTTCACACCACGCACGTTTCTCATGGATTGCTGGATCAGAGTGTGAGTCTGCATTTGCCAAGGAGCTGAATTCCAGGGGCAAGATGAGAGTGCCCCCCACCCCGTCTTTGTGCCCTCACTTCTCCACGTGGCATGGAGCAGCCCTAGAAAAACTGGTCAGTGCTCTCAAAGGGAAAACCCTCGAGTGGCTGGAGTGAATCTGTGGCACTCTGATGTTTTGAACCCAAGCTTCTTTCAGAAGTCAGGACAGAGGCAATGTTTCAGCATTGTTTTATTGTCTTGCTGGAACAGAGAATTGGATACAGACTATGTGAAGCAGAAAGATGGTGCCACTGCATGGTCAGCTCGTTTTATACACATTGGTAAGAAATGCAGAACAATGCAGCACAGGAACAGGCCATTCAGCCCACAATGTTGTACCAAGCTAGCTAAACACCCAAACACTAATGCCTCCTACCTACACCATGTCCTTAGCCCTCCATCTTCCTTACATCCACGTGCCTATCCAAGCATCTCCTGAAAGCCTCTACCACCATACCAGGCATCCACAACTCTGAGTGAAAAATCTAGCCAGTGTCACCTTCAATGCATGCCCTCTGTATTAAACATTTCAACCCTGGGAAACAGATACTCTCTGCCACTCTATTTATGTCTCTCATAATCTTGTAAACCTCTCTCAGATCTCCCCTCAGCCTCTGGCACTCCAGAGAAAACAGCCCAAGTTTATCCAGGCTTTCGTAATAGCACATGCCCACTAAACCTCTTCTACAAAGCCTCTCCAAAGCCTCAACCTCCTTCCTATAGTGGGGCGACGAGAACTGTACACAATACTGTGGATGTGATGGCCTAACCAGAGTTTTATAAAGTTAACATTCCATACATATTTGTAGATAAGAGTCAGCCAATCCGAAAGCCCCATTTGAATAATGAAATATTAAAGAAACTTCCAGAGTGTTCCAGAATCGCAGAAAGACACGCACACACACACACACACACACACACACACACACACACACACACACACACACGCACGCACGCACGCACGGACACACACACACACACGCACGAACGCACACACACACACACACACACACACACACACACACACACACACACACACACACACACACACACACACACACACACACAGAGTTGTCACTAGGAAGCATACCAACATATGAACATAAGAAATAGGATCAGGAGTAGGCCATCTGGCCTGTCGAGCCTGCTCCGCCATTCAATAAGATCATGGCTGATCTGGCCATGGACTCATCTCCACCCACCTGCCTTTTCCCCAAAACCCTTAATTCCCTACTATGTAAAAATCTATCCAAGCTTGTCTTAAATATATTTACTGAGGTAGCCTCCACTGCTTCATTGGGCAGAGAATTCCACAGATTCACCACTCTCTGAGAAAAGCGGTTTCTCCTCATCTCCATCCTAAATCTACTCCTCTGAATCTTGAGGTTATGTCCCCTAGTTCTAATCTCTAAACAATTACATTGATATAAGAATTATTCAAAATAAAAGCAATGAAACCCCCTTTTACTGGGCGTCTCCGGAAAACCATCTTGTTAGCTCCTCACTAACAGCCACTGGACTCTGTGGCGAGAAACCCACCTTTCTCAGGTTTCATACAGGTGTCCCACAATGATCTGTTCTGGGACCCCTACTTTTTGTGATTTTTATTAACGACCTGGATGTAGGGTTAGAAGGGTGGGTTGGCAAGTTTGCAGACGACACAAAGGTTGGTGGTGTTGTAGATAGTGTAGAGGATTGTCAAAGATTGCAGGGAGACATTGATAGGATGCAGAAGTGGGCTGAGAAGTGGCAGATGGAGTTCAACCCAGAGAAGTGTGAGGTGGTACACTTTGGAAGGACAAACTCCAAGGCAGAGTACAAAGTAAATGGCAGGATACTTGGTAGTGTGGAGGAGCAGAGGGATCTGGGGGTACATGACCACAGATCCCTGAAAGTTGCCGCACAGGTATTTAAGAAAGCTTATGGGGTGTTAGCTTTCATAAGTGGAGGGATAGAGTTTAAGATAAGCAATGTAATGATGCAGCTCTATAAAACTCTAGTTAGGCCACACTTGGAGTACTGTGTCCAGTTCTGGTCACCTCAATATAGGAAGGATGTGGAAGCATTGGAAAGGGTACTGAGGAGATTTACCAGGATGCTGCCTGGTTTAGAGAGTATGGATTACGATCAGAGATTAAGGGAGCTGGGGCTTTACTCTTTGGAGAGAAGGAGGATGAGAGGAGACATGATAGAGGTGTACAAGATATTAAGAGGAATAGACAGAGTGGACAGCCAGTGCCTCTTCCCCAGGGCACCACTGCTCAGTACAAGAGGACATGGCTTTAAGGTAAGGGGAGGGAAGTTCAAGAGGGATATTAGAGGAAGGTTTTTCACTCAGAGAGTGGTTGATGCGTGGAATGGACTGCCTGCGTCAGTGGTGGAGGCAGATACACTAGTGAAGTTTGAGAGACTACTAGAGAGGTATATGGAGGAATTTAAGGTAGGGGGTGAAATGGGAGGCAGTTTGAGGGTCAGCACAACATTGTGAGCCAAAGGGCCTGTACTGTGCTGTACTGTTCTATGTTCTATGTTCTATACGTCGAGGGTGTGTCTGATTTTGATCCTGCCAAAACCATAAGGCTGGGATATCTCCCCACCCAAAACTTTCAAAATGCTGGAGGAACTCAGCAGGCCAGGCAGCATCTATGAAAAAGAGTACAGTCGATGTTTCAGGCTGAGACCCTTCAGTCCTGCTGAAACGTCAGCTCTACTCTTTTCCATAGATGCTGCCTGGCCTGCTGAGTTCCTCCAGCATTGTGTGTGTGTTGCCTGGATTTCCAGCATCTGCAGATTCTCTCGTTTGTGATTACATATTGAAAGATTTCTCCCAGATGCACTTTGTATAAATCACGTTAGGGAAGTTGAATCTGCATACAATTTAACAAACGGAATTTAGACAAGGTGATGTCTATCCTGTGAGTGGTGTGGTGAATTTTGTTTGAACAAGGGGGTTGGTTAATATCTGTTAGGGTTGGATTTTTCACATCCTTAGATCACACAGTGTGCTTTGGAATCTTTCTAAACTGAGGATTATGTTGAAAGGAATTATCTTCCCCTGATGTTCAGAAACATCAAATTATTAGCTGGAAATAAAATTATTTGAGAAGTTAGGCAGCTTCTCTAATTGTTGTCTTGGAGATTGGAATAGGAAGAGGTGAATCAGCCTCCTCAGGAATAAAAAACATTTATACTGGACAAATCAGAGTGGCAAAGATCAGCTTGAAGGCTAATTTCTGAATATATCAGAAGAATTCTTCCCAATGATTCCTCTGTTCAGCGATGAGGAAATAGTACCTCCATCAGTCATTGGGAAAGAGACAGGACTAGTTATTCATAAATACAGAAGATTTTACAGATGCTGGAAATCCCGAGTAATGCACACTAAATGCTGGAAGATTTCAGCATATATGGAGGAGAATAAACAGTCGATGTTTTGGGATGAAAAACTTCATCACAACCGGAAACATTGACTGCTTGTTCCTTTTCATAGACAGCACCTGATCTGTTGAGTTCCTCAAGCATTTTGTGTGTGTTGGACTAGATAATTGGCTCATTGCAGAGAGCCCTGTGGTAGAGAAGGCCAGCCTTTGGCTGTGGCAACTAGTACAGACAGCTGGCCTTTATTCAAGGGGTTTGGAGAATAAAAGTAGTCAAGTCTTACTGCATCTATCCAGACACTAGTGAGGCCACATCCAAAGTGCAGTATGATCATGGCTGATCATCCAACTCAGAACCCTGTACCTGCCTTCTCTCCATACCCCCGATCCCTTTAGCCACAAGGGCTATATCTAACTCCCTCTTAAATATAGCCAATGAACTGGCCTCAACTGTTTCCTGTGGCAGAGAATTCCACAGATTCACCACTCTGTGTGTGAAGAAGTTTTTCCTCATCTCGGTCCTAAAAGGCTTCCCCTTTCTCCTTAAACTGTGACCCCTCGTTCTGGACTTCCCCAACATTGGAAACAATCTTTCTGCATCTAGCCTGTCCGATCCCTTTAGAATTTTATACATTTTAATAAGATCCCCCCTCAATCTTCTAAATTCCAGCGAGTATAAGCCTAGTTGATCCAATCTTTCTTCATATGAAAGTCCTGCCATCACAGGAATCAATCTGGTGAACCTTCTTTGTACTCCCTCTATGGCAAGAATGTCTTTTCTCAGATTAGGGGATCAAAACTGTACACAATACTCTAGGTATGGTCTCACCAAGGCCTTGTACAACAACGGTAGAACCTCCCTGCTCCTGCACTCGAATCCTCTTGATATGAATGCCAACATATCATTTGCCTTTTTCACCTTCAGCTGTACCTGCATGCCCACCTTCAATGACTGGTGTGCACTGACACCCAGGTCTCGTTGCACCTCCCCTTTTCCTAAACAGTCACCATTCAGATAATAATCTGTTTTCCTGTTCTTGCAACTAAAGTGGATAAACTCACATTTATCCACATTAAATTGCATCTGCCATGAATTTGCCCACTCACCTAACCTATCCAAGTCACCCTGCATCCTCTTAGCATCCTCCTCACAGCTAACACCGCAGCCCAGCTTTGTGTCATCCGCAAACTTGGAGATGCTGCATTTAATTCCCTCATCTAAATCATTAATATATATTGTAAGCAATTAGGGTCCCAGCACTGAGCCTTGCGGTACCCCACTAGTCACTGCCTGCCATTCTGAAAAGGTCCTGTTTACTTCCATTCTTTGCTTCCTGTCTGCCAACCAATTCTCTATCCACATCAATACCATACCCCCAATACCGTGTGCTTTAAGTTTACACACTAATCTCCTGTGTGGGACCTTGTCAAAAGCCTTTTGAAAATCCAAATATACCACATCCACTGGTTCTCACTTATCTACTCTACTAGTTACATCTTCAAAATATTCTATAAATTCACCAGACATGATTTTCCTTTCACAAATCCATGCTGAATTTGTCCGATGATTTCACTGCTTTCCAAATGTGCTGTTATCACATCTTGGATAACCAACTCTAGCATTTTCTCCACCACCGATGTCAGGCTAACCAGTCTATAATTCCCTGGTTTCTCTCACCCTCCCTTTTTTTAAAAAGTGGGGTTACATTAGCCACCCTCCAATCCTCAAGAACTAATCCAGAATCTAAGGAGTTTTAAAAAATTATCACTAATGCATCCACTATTTCTTGGGCTACTTCCTTAAGCACTCTGGGATGCAGACCATCTGGCCCTGGGGATTTATCTGCCTTTAATCCCTTCAATTTACCTAACACCACTTCCCTACTAACATTTATTCCCCTCAGTTCCTCCATCTCACTAGACCCTTGGTCCCCTACTATTTCTGGAAGATTATTTATGTCCTCCTTAGTGAAGACAAAACCAAAGTAGTTATTCAATTGGTCTGCCATGTCCTTGTTCCCATGATCAATTCACCTGTCTCTGAATGTAAAGGACCTACATTTGTCTTAACCAATGTTTTTCTTTTCACATATCTATAAAAGCTTTTACAGTTAGTTTTTATGTTCTCTGCCAGCTTTCTCTCATAATCTTTTTTCCCTTTCCTAATTAAGCCCTTTGTTCTCCTCTGCTGAACTCTGAATTTCTCCCAGTCCTCAGGTGTGCCGCTTTTTCTGGCTAATTTGTATGTTTCTTCTTTGGAATTGATACTATCCCTAATTTCCCTTGTCAGCCATGGGTGCAGTACCTTCCCTGGTTTATTCTTTTGCCAAACTGGGATGAACAATTGTTGTAGTTCATCCATTTGATCTTTAAATGCTTGCCATTGCATATCCACCGTCAACCCTTTAATATCATTTGCCAGTCTATCTTAGCTAATTCACGTCTCATACCTTGAAAGTTACCCTTCTTTAAGTTCAGAACCTTTGTTTCTGAATTAACTATGTCACTCTCCATCTTAATGAAGAATTCCACCATATTATGGTCACTCTTACTCAAGGGGCCTCGCACAACAAGATTGCTAACTAACCCTTCCTCATTGCTCAATACCCAATCTAGAATGACCTGCTCTCGAGTTGGTTCCTCGACATGTTGGTTCAGAAAACCATCCTGCATACTTTCCAAGAAATCCGCTTCCTCAGCACTCTTACCAATTTGGTTCACCCAATCTATATGTAGATTGAAGTCACCCATTATAACTACTGTTCCTTTATTGCACGCATTTCTAATTTCCTGTTTAATGACAGCCCCAACCTCACTACTACTGTTAGGTGGCCTGTACACAACTCCCACCAGTGTTTTCTGTCCCTTAGTGTTATGCAGCTCTACCCATATCGATTCCACATCCTCCAGGCTAATGTCCTTCCTTTCTATTGCATTAATCTCCTCTCTCACCAGCAACGCTACCCCACCTCCTTTTCCTTCCTGTCTATCCCTCCTAAATATTGAATATCCCTGGATGTTGAGCTCCCATCCTTGGTCACCCTGGAGCCATGTCTCTGTGATCCCAACTATATCATATTCATTAATAACTATCTTCACGTTCAATTCATCCACCTTGTTACGAATGCTCCTCGCATTGACACACAAAGCCTTCAGGCTTGTTTTTACAACACTCTTAGCCCTTATACAATTATGTTGAAAAGTGGCCCTTTTTGATTTTTGCCCTGGATTTGCCTGCCTGCCACTTTTACTTTTCACCTTACTACTTTTTGCTTCTACCCTCATTTTACACCCTCTGTCTCTCTGCACTTGTTCCCATCCCCCTGCCACATTAGTTTAAATCCTCCTGAACAGCAGTAGCAAACGTTCCCCCTAGGACATTGGTTCCAGTCCAGCCCAGGTGCAGACCGTCCTGTTTATACCGGTCCTACCTCCTCCAGAACTGGTTCCAATGCCCCAGAAATTTGAATCCCTCTCCCTTGCACCATTTTTCAAGCCACGTATTCATCTGAAATATCCTCCTATTTCTACTCTGACTAGCATGTGGCACCGGTAGTAACCCAGAGATTATTCCCTTTGTGGTCTTACTTCTTAGTTTATCTCCTAACTCCCTAAATTCACCTTGTAGGACCTCATCCCATTTTTTACTTATATTGTTGGTACCTATATGTACCACGACCACTGGCTGTTCACCCTCCCACTCCAGAATGTCCTGCAGCCGCTCAGAGACATCCTTGACCCTTGCACCAGGGAGGCAACATACCATCCTGGAGTCTCGTTTGCAGCCGCAGAAACGCCTATCTATTCCTATCTATTACGGGGACACGGGAGGGGGGGTGCTCCCCCAGAGAGAGGTCACTGAGTGTCAGAGGGACACAGGGGTGGGGTGGGGGTGCTCCCCCAAAGAGAGGTCACTGAGTGTCAGAGGGACACAGGGGGGTGGGGGTGCTCCCCCAGAGAGAGGTCACTGAGTGTCAGAGGGACATGGGGGGGTGGGGGTGCTCCCCCAGAGAGAGGTCACTGAGTGTCAGAGGGACACGGGGGGGTGGGGGTGCTCCCCCAGAGAGAGGTCACTGAGTGTCAGAGGGACACGGGGGTGAAGGTGTTTTGTGTCGAGGAGGTGGGGTTGTTCCTGAGTAAGGGGGGGTGGTCACTCAGACCCACGTGGATGGGTGGAGGGTGTTTTCCGAGCGGGACGGTCACTCAGTTTCACCAGTACAGGGTGGGGAAGCAGAAATGGGGGAATTTCATGGGCCTGTTTGATTGCACATGGCTGCATGCTGGTGTCGATTTGTACATCAATCGCTATGTTAGCCTGGCCTCAGGGAGGTGCCATTCTGTCCTTGTATGCACAATGATCGCGTTGTCTGAACGTCTCTCCTGCAGGGATGTCCAGTGTGGGAAAATCCAGTGCAATGGTGGAAACGCAACTCCGCTACGAGGAGGAAGCATCACCACGGTAACCAGCTCACTGGTTTACAAAGGTGTGAAGTATTCCTGTCGGGCAATCTTCGCAACATTAGGTGATGCCAATAGTGACGACCTTGTCCACCAGGGAACCAGGTGTGGGACCAGCAAGGTGAGTGACTTTAGATCACAGAGTGTGAGCAGAGATCACCAAGCAGGAGCTGGGGTTGTATCCTCAAACACCCCAGGGACCAACTTCAAGTTCAAGCTTAATTGTCATTAGATTAGATTAGATTCAACTTTATTGTCGTTGTGCCAAGTACAGATACAAAGCCAATGAAATGCAGTTAGCATCTAACCAGAAATGCAAAGAATAGTGTTATTTACAAAATAACTGCAAATAAAAAGTAAGTGCTACAGCACATAAAAATAAAAGTACTGTGACAGTACAATATGGGTGCAAACACGAGGAAATCTGCAGATGCTGGAAATTCAAACAACACACACATTTTAATCAGAGAAAGCAGGATCTCCCAGTGGCCACACATTTTAATTCCACGTCCCATTCCCATTCTGATATTTCTATCCATGGCCTCCTCTACTGTCAAAATGAAGCCAAACTCAGGTTGGAGGAACAACACCTTATATACCAGCTGGGTAGCCTCCAACCTGATGGCATGAACATTGACTTCTCTAACTTCCATTAATGCCCCTCCTCCCCTTCTTACCCCATCCCTGACATATTTAGTTGTTTGCCTGTTCTCCATCTCCCTATGGTGCTTTCCCCCCACTCCTTTCTTTCTCCTGAGGCCTCCCGTCCCATGATCCTTTCCCTTCTCCAGCTCAGTATCACTTTTGCCAATCACTTTTCCAGCTCTTAGCCTCATCCCACCCCCTCCGGTCTTCTCCTATCATTTCGCATTTTCCCCTTCCTCCACTACTTTCAAATCTCTTACTAACTTTCCTTTCAGTTAGTCCTGATGAAGGGTCTCAGCCCGAAACATCAACAGTGCTTCTCCCTATAGTTGCTGCCTGGCCTGCTGTGTTCCACCAGCACTTTGTGTGTGTAATATGGGTGCAATACTGCTTAGCGCTGTGACGTGAGGTTCAGCAGAGTCACAGCCTCAGGGAAGAAGCTCTTCCTGTGCCTGCTGGTGTGGGAGCGGAGGCTCCTGTAGTGTCTACCGGATGGGAGGATAGTCAAAAGTCCATGGTTAGGGTAAGATGCATCCTTGGTAATGCTTTTCACCCTGCTCAGGCAGCGTTTACGGTAGATGTTCTCAATGGTGGGCAATTGGGTGCTGATAATCCACGGGGCAGTTTTCATCATCCGCTGGAGTGCTTTGCGGTCCGATACGGGACAATTGCCATGCCTCACTGAGATGCAGTTGGTGAGTATGCCCTCAATGGTACAGCAGTAAAAGTCCATCAGTATCCTGGGACAGAGGTGAGTTTTCTTGATGCTCCACAGGAAATAAAGGTGCTGATGTGTCTTTTTGATCGGGATGAAGGAGTTCAGGGACCACGTGAGATCCTCGGAAATGTGGACACCCAGGAATTTGAAGCTTGATACACGGTCCACTACAACTCCATTAATGTAGATGGGGACATGAGTGTGGCTCCTAGCATGCCTGAAGTCCACAATAATCTCCTTGGTCTTCTGGGTGAAGGGCCAGGTTGTTGTCGGCACACCACGCGGCCAGGTGTTGGACCTCATCCCTGTCGGCCGTCTCGTCATCCCCTCTGATCAGGCCAACCACCGTGGTGTCGTCTGCAAACTTGATTATGGAGATAGAACCATGTACAGGAACACAGTCATAGGTGAAAAGAGAGTACAGAAGAGGGCTCAGCACACAGCCTTGAGGCACGCCAGTGTTCAGGGTGAGAGTGGAGGAGGAGAGGTTGTCTAACTTAACAGATTGGGGTCTGTTAGTTAGAAAGTCCAAGCTCCAATTGCAGAGGGATGAGCTGATGCCAAGCTGGTGAAGTTTGGCGATCAGCTTGGAGGGGGTCACAGTATTGAATGCTGAACTAAAGTCAATGAACAGCATTCTGACGTAAGAGTTGGGGCTGTCCAGGTGGGTCATTGCAGTGAGTGCCATGGAGATGGCTTCCTCTATTGACCTGTTGGTGCAAAAGGCAAATAGATGGGGGTCCAGGGTCGTGGGCAGACAGGATTTCAGATGTGATAGAACTAGTCTCTCAAAGCACTTTGTAATGATGGGGGTGAGTGCAACTGGGTGGAAGTCATTCAGGCCTGTGGCAGTGGAATGCTTTGGACTGGCACGATGGTGGTGATCTTGAAGCATGTGAGAACAACTGCCTGGGCCAGGGACAGATTGAAAACGTCTGTGAAGATCTCGGCCAACTGCCCTGCACCAACTCTGAGCACACGACCAGGTATTCCATCAGGACCAGCTGCCTTCCGTACGTTCACCCTGCTCAGGGTGGCGCAGACTTCAGAGTTGGAAAGTGAGAGAGGCAGTTCACCGGGTGGGAGACCCGCTTTGAGGGTGACCTCCTTGTTCTCTCGGTCAAAGCGAGCGTAGAAGTAATTGAGCTCATCAGGGAGGGGAGCAGAGCTGGAAGGGGGCACAGTACTAGGTGGTTTGAAGTCTGTAATAATCTGTATACCATGCCACATGCACCAGGGGTCCGAGGAGTTGAAATGCTCCTCGATTCTCTGTTTGTGTGTGTGTTTAGCCTGAGAGATTCCCCTCCTCAGGTTGGCCCTGGCTGAGCTGTAAGTCTCCCGGTCTCCAGACCTGAAAGCTGAATCTCTGGCTTTGAGCAGGAGGTGAACCTGTGTTCATCCATGGTTTCTGGTTGGGGAAAATTTTTATTTGTTTTTGTGATGTCACTCTATCTACACACTTGTTGATGTGCTCAAGGACAGAGTTGGTATAGAAGTCGATGTTAATCTGAGAGTCTGTGTTGGCATGGACAGCAAACGGGCTCCAGTCTGTGCGCTGGGATTGGTGCTGAAGAGCAGAGTCAGCACCCTCCAGCCAGATCTAATAGTCTTCATTGTGGGCTTCACACCTTTAATGACCGGGCTGTACTTGGGTCAGACTGTCCCATGTGGGAGAGGATAGTGGCTTTGTAAGCATTAGCCACATTTCTAAGACATGATCTAAGGTTTTATTTCCCCTCGTGGTGCATGATACATTTTGGTAAAATCTTGGTATGTCGGTTGCAATGATTAAAGTCCCCAGTGACAATAAAGGCTCCGTCTGGATGCAATGTCTGCAGTTTGCTAATAGTGGCACTGAGGCCTGTCATGGCTACTTTGGCATCAGCATTCGGTGGAACATAAACTGCGACAGCAATGATGCATGTAAGCTCTCACGGTTGATAAAAGGGTCTGCAATTAATATTCAGGTATTCCAGATCATCAGAGCAGTAAGTGTCAGCAATGGTAGAGTTAGTGCCCCATACTCGATTCACGCAGATGCATAAAACACCTCCCCTACTTTTACCCGTCGCTGCTCTCTCAGCCCTGAAGACCGTGCACCCTTTCAGTTCCACCACATTGTTTGGGACATCACTGTTTAGCCACGTCTCCATAAAAAACATGATGTTGCATCCATAAGCCTTGTCTGTGTGAGGCTCCAAGTCCTTAGTTCATTCAACCATACCCAAGCAAAACAGCACCAAATACAGTCCCAGACAGCACACGGCACAGAAACAGGCCCTTCAGCCTATCTAGTCCATGCCAAACCATTAAATAGTCTACCTTTCCCCATCCACAAGCCCTCATTGCCATCCATACTCCTCCCATTCACATATCTACCCACATTTCTTGTAAGTGTTGAAACCAAACCCAGAGCCAGCACTTGCACTGGCAGCCCATTCCACACTCTCACCACTCTCTGAGAGAAGGCATTCCTCCTTGTGTAATGTACTTGGAAGCACATGATAAAATGAGCCACAGTTTCCTTAAGGTAAAATCTTGCTTGTCAAATCTGTTGGACATCTTTGAAGAAATAACAAACAGGACAGGCAAAGGAGAATCAGTTGATGTTACGTACATGGATATTCAGAAGTCCTTTGACAAGGTGCCACACATGAGGCTGCTTATCACACTACAAGCCCACGGAATTACAGGAAAGATTCTAGCAGGGATAAAACAGTTGCTGATTGGCAGGAGGCAAAGAGTGGGAATAGAGGGAGCCTTTTCTCATTGGCTGCCGGTGACTCATGGTGTTCCACAGGGGTCTGTGTTGGGACTGATTCTGTTTACGTTATATGTCAATGATTTGGGTAATGGAATTAACGGCTATGTTGCAAAGTTTGCAGATGATACAAAGATGAGTGGAGGGGCAGGTAGTATTGAGGAAGTAGAAACTTAGCTTAGGAGAATGGGCAGAGATGTCAGATAGAATACAGCCAGGAAGTGTATGGTCATGCACTTTGCTAGAAGAAATTAAAGGGTTGACTATTTTCTAAATGGAGAGAAAACACAAAAAGAAACTGAGGGTCAAAGGGACTCAGGAGTTGTTCTGCATGATTCCCTGTAGATTAATTTACAGGCTGAGTCAGTGGTGAGGAAGGCAAATGCAATGTA
This sequence comes from Hypanus sabinus, assembly GCF_030144855.1. Lineage (NCBI taxonomy): Eukaryota > Metazoa > Chordata > Chondrichthyes > Myliobatiformes > Dasyatidae > Hypanus > Hypanus sabinus. The sequence goes on from NC_082708.1 coordinate 191,987,991, forward strand.
ACATTCATTTCAAGAGGACTAGAATATAAAAGCAAGGATGTAATGTTGAGTCTTTATAAAGCACTGGTGAGGCCTCACTAGGAGTATTGTGAACAGTTTTGAGCTTCTTATCTTAGAAAGGATGTGCTGAAACTGGAGACGGTTCAAAGGAAGTTCATGAAAATAATTCCAGAATTGAATGTCTTGTCATATGAAAAGCATTTGATGGCTCTGGGCCTCTATTCACTAGAATTCAGAAGATTGAGGAGTGACTTCATTGAAACCTATCGAATAGTGAAAGGCCTTGTTCGAGTAGATGTGGAGAGGACGGAGCTGGGAGAGTGTAAGGCCAAACAACACAGCCTCAAAATGGAGGGGTGTCCTTTTCAAAAGAAGATGAGTGAATCTCTGGAATTCTTTGCCACAGGCAGCTGTGGAGGCCAAGTCTTTATGTATATTTGTGGCAGAGGTTGATAGGTTCCTGATTGGTCAGTGCATGAAGGGATACATGGAGAAGGCAGGAGATTGGGGCTGAAAGGAAAATTGAATTGGCCATGATGAAATGATAGCACAGACAATAGGCCAAATAGCTTAATTCGGCTCCAGTATCTTGTGGGTTACTCTGAGCAACCTGGATCCATTAACTCTTTCAACCTCAACATCATTGTGGTAAATAGGAATGTGCACCGATCCCCTTTCTGAAGGCAATGATTAGCTCTGTTGCTGACATTAGGGGAAATGTTGTCATAACAACGTGTTGCTGAGCTCTGTCTCCTTCCTGCACTTAGACCTGTCCTTATTTGAGACTTGACCCATCGCGGTGGTATCATCTGAGAACTTGTAGATGGAGTCTGCACGTGCAGCATCAGGGTACTGGGAGTAGAGTAGAGGGCAGCGGATGGCACTTTCTGATCAGCCTCATGGATGACCAGATTTGACCCCATCCCATTGTAGGGGATTCTGAACTAAAGCTAATAACACAGACACTGTGATGCACTAACATCCTTTTTTCTGTTCACAGGCTTGTTTGGATGGCAAGTGCCAGAATGTGGCAATGTTTGACGTGGAAGGCTGTGACAGGACCTGTAACAACAGGGGGGTATGATATTACTCTTACTTGTCCCAGTACCTTTGTGTGCACCAGCATTTCAGGTTGTGACAGAGAATTACCGGGGATGAAAGGTGAATGTAGATAGATGGCAGCTGTCAGTAGAGAAGGCAAAGGGAGATTGGACAGCGGTGTTGAAGGATTTTGTTGGTTGGTAAGGTACGGCCTCGTCGACATTGGTGAAGCCCAACGTGAATTGTGGTCTGCTTTACTTCATCCGCCACGAGAGACAGAACTGCCCGCTGGCCACCCTACTTCCCAATCTCATTCCCAAATGTCGGTCCACAGCCTCTTCGACTGCAAGTGGACTGAAAAGTGGAAAATTGCTTTTAATACGTCATGCAATGAGTGTGGAGCGATAAGATATAGAGCAAAATTTGGCCAGTCGGCCGTTTGAGTCTGCTCAGCCATTTCATCATGGCTGGTCCCTTTTGCTTTTAGCCGCCAGTCTCCTGCCTTCTCCCTGTACCCCTCCATTCACTGACTAATCAAGATCCTATCAACCTCTGCCTTAAATGTACCAAATGACTTGGCCTCCACAGCTGCCTGTGGCAAAGAATTCCACAGATTCACCACTCTCTGGCTAAAGAAATTCCTCCTCATCTCCTTTCTAAAAGGTCTATCCTCCATTCTGAGTCTGTGTTCTCTGGTCCTAGACTCTCCCAACATAGGAAACAACATCTCCACATCCTCTCTGTCAAGGCCTTTCAACATTTTATAGGTTTCCATGAGATCCCCTTCCTCATTCTTCTAACTTCCAGTGAGTACAGAGCCAGAGCCATCAAAAGCTCTTCATGTGATAAGCCTTTTAATGGCAGAATCATTCTTGTGAATCTCCTTTGAACCCTCTCCAACATCAGAACATCCTTTCTCAGATAAGGGGCCCAAAAATGCTCACAACACTCTTAAATGAGGCATCTCTAGAGCCTTATAACTTTTCAAATGTGTATCCTTGCTTTTATATTCTAGTCCTCTTGAAATGAATGCTAACGTTACATTTGACTTCCTCATCACAGACACACCCTGCAAAGTAGCCTTTAGGGACTCCTGCACAAGGACCTCCAAGTCCCTTTACACTTCAGATTTTTGATTTTCTCTCCATTTAGAAAGGAGTCTACACTTTTATTTTTTCTACTGAAGTGCATGGCCATACACTTTCTGACACCATATTCCATCTGCTATTTCTTTACCAATTCTCCTAAGTCCTTTTGTAGCTACTCTGCCTCCACAACACTACCTCCCCCTCCACCCATCTTCACATCATCCATAGCTTGGCCACTAAGCCATCAATTCCATCATCCAAATCACTGACATACATTGCCTATAAAAAGTATTCAACACCACCTCCCTGGAAGTTTTCATGTTTTATTGTTTTACGGCTTCATGTCACAGTGGATTTAATTTGGCTTTTTTGACACAAATCAACAGAAAAGACTCTTTCCTGTCAAAGTGAAAACAAATTCCTATAAATTGATCTAAATTTATTACAATCATTAATCACAAACTAATTGATTGCACCCCATCAAATCAGTATTTAATAGATGCACCTTTGGCAGCAATTACAGCTTTGAGTCTGTGTGGATAGGTCTCTATCAGCTTTGCACATTTGGAAATTGATATTTTTCCATGCCCTTCTTTAAAAAAAGTGCTCAAGCTCTGTACGATTGCATGGGGATCATGAGCGAATAGCCATTTTCAAGTTCAGCCACAATTTCTCAATTGGATTGAGATCTAGACTGACTTGGCTACTGCAGGACATTAACTTTGTTGTTTTAAGCCATTCCTGTGTAGCTTTGACTTTATGCTTCAGGTCATTGTCTTGCCAGAAAACAAATCTTCTCCTAAGTTGTAGATCTCTTGCAGACTGCATCAGGTTTTCCTCCAGGATTTCCCTGTATTTTGTTGCATTCATTTTACCCTCTACCTTCACAAGCCTTCCAGGGTCTGCGTCAGTGAAGCATCCCCACAGCATGATGCAGCCACCACCGTGCTTCACAGTACGGATGGTGTGTTTTTGATGATGTGCAGTGTTTATTCTACAGCAAAAATAGTATTTAGTTGATGGCCAAAGAAGTCCAATCTTGGTTTCACCAGACCATAGATCCTTCTTCCAGCTGACTTGAGTCTCCCACATCCTTTCTGGCAAACTCTAGCTGAGATTTCACTTTTTTTTCAATAGTTACACTTTGCCACAATGCCGCAGTTGGTGAAGCACCAGTTATTGTATGCACAGTCTCTCCCATCTCAGCCACTGAAGCTTCTAACTCCTCCAGAGTTGTCATAGGTCTCTTGGTGGCCTCCCTCACTCGTCCCCTTCTTGCACAGTCACTCAGTTTTTGAGGACAGCCTGCTCTTAGCAGATTTACAGTTGTGCCATATTCATTCCATTTCTTGATGATTGATGTAACTGTACTCCAAGGGATATTCAGTGACTTGTAAATTTTCTAGTATCCATCTCCTGACTTGTGCTTTTCAGTAACCTTTTCGTGAAGTTGCTTGGAGTGTTTTTTGTCTTCATGGTGTAGTTTTTGCCAGGATATTGACTCAACAGCAGTTGGACTTTCCAGATACAGGTGTATTTTTACCACAATCAATTGAAACAGCTTGACTACACACAGGTCTCCAAAAACAGATCTCTATTTAACTAATCATGTGACTTCTAAAACCAATTGGCTGCAGCAGGGATGATTTGGTGTGTCATATTGGGGGTGAATACTTATGCAATCACTTATTTTGTGTTTTATATTTGTAAATAATTTAGATCACTTTGTTCTTTTTCACTTTGACACAGAGCCAAATTAAATTTGCTGTGATTCAATGTTTTAAAACGATAAAATGTGAAACTTCTAAGGGGGGTGTGAATACTTTTTATAGGCACTATATAAGATGAAAAGAAATGGTCCCAACACAGACCCCTGTGGAACACCACTAGTCACCAACAGCCAATCAGAAAAGGCCCCCTTTTTACCCACTCTTTGCCTCCCGCCAATCAGCTAATACTCCATCCATGCTATATCTTTCCTGTAATACCACAGGCTCTTGTTAAACAACCTCATGTGCAGCACTTGTCAAAAACGCCTTCTGAAAATCCAAGTACACAAAATGCACTGACTCTCCTCTGTCTAGTTTCTCTCTTATTACTTCAAAGAATTCTAAAGATTTATCAGGCAAGAATTTCCTTTAAGGGAAACATACCCACATCCTTAACAATTGATTCCAACATCTTCCCAACTACTGAGGTCAGACTGACTGGCCTATAATTTCTTTTCTTCTGCCTCTTTCCCTTGTTGAAGAGTGAAGTGCCATTTGCAAGAAGTAGTGGCAGGGTGGGGATGTGTTTCTACCAAAGGAGGTGTAAGGCACTGCTTCCCTACAGGTCACCCTTGGGAAAGGTACAACAACTGCTTAGCCCACCCGCCCTACCCCCAATGAGGGTCACATGAAGCCATGGGAGCAGCTGGTGCAAATCACAAGACCTGGTTATGTGACCACTGATGTCAGGCTGACAATATCTGAAGCGTGTTGATAATGGCTAGGGTCACCTACCTGGTAAGGACAATGCCCAAGAAGAATGCAATGGCAAATCACTTCTGCAAAAAAAAATTGCCAAAAGCAATCCTGATCATGGATAGAGAAAGTGCTTATTCACAGAGTAAGGACAGATGGAAGACCATGATGACACACATCATATGAGATGGCACATAATAATGGTGATGAAGCAATAAATTGGATTAGTCATGGGCTGAGCAGAAGTCAGAATGGTGGTAGATGGTTGCCTCTCTGACTGGACGCCTGTATCTAGTGGTGTGCTACAGGGATCAGTGCTGGCTCTATTGCTATTTATCCTCTATATTAATAATTTAGATGATCATATGGAAAGCTGGATAACAAATTTGCAGGTGACACCAAGATTGGGGGTTTAGTGGACAGCGAAGAAGGCAATGAGTGCTTTCAGCAGGATCTTGATCAGCTAAAAAATGGCAAGCAAGTGTGAGGTGGTGCACTTTGGGATGAAGGGTTTACATGATGAGTGGTAGGGTGTTGAAACAGATGGGTTTGGGAATACAGATACATAATTCCTTGAAAGTGGCATCACAGGTAGATAAGGTACTAACCAGAGAGTGGATCACAATAGGGAAAGGAGGTTGGCATTCAGCCCATTCAGGCATTCAGTGAGATGTCTAGTCTGTGCCTCTTCAGGCCTGGGAGGGAAGCCCTGTGGTACTGGAACTGTAATCCTGGCCATGAACTGTCCAATGGTTTGGTCCCAGTCCTCAGTTACTCACTTGAAAGGCTTATCATATGAGGGGCATTTGAGAGCCTTGGGCCTGTACTCACTGGAATTTAGAAGAATGAGGGGGAATCTCATTGATGCCTATTGAATGTTGAAGGCTTAGAGAGAGAGGATGTGGAGAGGATGTTTCCTACAGTGGGGAAGACTAGAACCACATGGCACAGACTCAGATTAGAGGAACATCCAGTTAGAACAAAGTTGAAGAGGAATTTTCTTTACTCAGAGGGTGGTGAATCTGTGGAATTAATTGCCACAGATGGCTGTGGAGGCCAAGCCATTGAGTGCATTTAAGGCGGAGGTTGATATATTTGAAAAATCAGGGTGTGAGAGGTTATGGAAAAAGGGCAGGAGGATGGGTCTGAGAAGAAAATGGATCAGCCATGATCAAATGGCAGAGCAGACTGGGTGGACTGAATGGCCTAATTCTGCTCCAATATCTTTTGGTTTTAAAAATGTGCCCTCAATTTTCTGTCAGAAACATACCTGCAACATGAAGGATAATCTAGAGTACAGGCTACCCCAGTGTTACAAAGTGTTGTGGTCCTACAAAATGGCCCCTATATTGCATTTTTTGATACTGCAAATCCATGTCTTCTGTGTTGTTTTCGTTAAAAAGTGCAAGGATAAAAGGAACTAAATGTTGTATTGATTTGAGTACGCTTTCTGACATAAACTCCATCAAAGCGAATTATGTTGATCACAGTTCTGGTTAGTAGTTTGTGAATTCTACACACAGTACTCCAAATTAGGCCTTACCGTGTTATGCAATTTCAACATAACATCCCAACTCCTGTACTCAATAAATAGATTTATGAAGACCGATGTGTCACAAACTTTCTTTACGACCCTCTTTACTTGTGACACAACTTTCAATGAATTATGGACCAGTATTCCCAGATCCCTTTGTTCTACTACACTCCTCAGTGCCCTAACACCCATTGTATGTGATCTACACTGGTTTGTCCTCCCTAAGTGCAACTTCCCAGACTTGGCTGCATTAAATTCCATCTGCTATTTCTCAGCCTTTTTTGCCAGCTAGACCAGATACTGCTGCAAGCTTTGATTGTCTTCCTCGCTGTCCACTAGACACCCGATCTTGGTGCCATCCACAAATCTGCCGATCCACTTAACCACATTATCATCCAGATCACTGATATAGTTGACAAACAACAAAGGACCCAGGACCGATCGCTGTAGCACTTCACTAGTCACAGGTCTCCAGTCAGAGAAGCAACCTTCTACTACCACCCTCTGGCTTCTCCCACAAGGCCAAAGTCTAATCCAGTATCCTTCTTTATCCTGAATGCTGAGCAACTGAACCTGTTTTTTGTATGTTTTGTTTCAGATTTGTAACAATAACAACAACTGTTTCTGTAACGATGGCTGGGCTCCGCCTTATTGCAACTCCAGTGGGATAGGAGGTAGCGTTGACAGTGGACCTGTGAAAGATGTACAGAAAGGTATAAAACAAACTTGTGGCAGAGATGGAAAGGAATATGATGCATTTACGTTTGCAAGGACAGCGGCTGAGCTACGATTATTTCTGTGCTCTGCTGTGTTGGCGTATGGCCAAGTATTTAAGGCATTGGTCTAGTGATCTGAAGATCGCTAGTTCGAGCCTTGGCTGAGTCTCTGTGTGTGTCCTTGAGCAAGGCCCTTAACCACACATTGCTTTGCAATGACACCTGTGCCGCTGTATGGGTCCTAATGCCCTTCCCTTGGACAACATCGGTGACATGGAGAGGAGAGACTAGCTATCCTCACTGCACAAACAGGCTAATAATGTAGAAGAAACTTACCTCGCCCAAGCCTGTTCTTACCTAAACCTGTTGAGCCAACGCCACTCGAACACTAGTCTAGTCCAACAATGGCCGCTCTGCTGGTCCCTACCTTATTTTTATTTGCCCTTGCTAGTGATCACAATTTGATTGGGCCATTGGTAAAAACTGAAAGCCTGCAAATACAACTTTTTAAATTGCTTGCCCCTTGCTGGATCCTTCTCTGTCATTTCAATTGGGTTGTCGAAATAACTACATTTATTTGTCACATTTATGCTGAAACACACAGTGAAATGTGTCCTTTGCATCAATAACGGACACAACCTGAGGATGTGCTGGAGGCAGCCCATGGGTGTCACCACACACTCTGGCAAAATTCCCTCATGTTTAAAAGGTAAAGGACATTGAGGCGATTAGATGTTCTGAGGAATAAACAGTGGACCCTTCATTTACCTGGAATGTTTGTCCATCAGTTTTCACAGCTGAACCCGAGACCACCACCACCACTACAAGGACCACCACCACCACTACAAGGACCACCACTGAGATTCACCAAAAGTACAAAGAGTCTCCAGGTAGGGAAGGTTTCAGCAAATCTCCGCAACAACACAATTGCCCGTTTTCCTGTGAGATGCATGTGAAATGATGGCTGTGCCTGGCTTGCTGCTGCTCGCAGATAACAGAGCAGCTGTGGGGTTCCTGTGGAGACAGTGGAAATGGGAAGGGATGTGCGGCAAACCCACTAATACTAAACCTCATGTGGAACCAAGACCCCCTAACGTTAAACAGGATGAAATGCTTCACACAGCATTTTCAGAACAAATTTATCTCTGGAAAGTGCAAGGGAATACATTTTGGCAAGTCAGGTAGGGGCAGGGAGTTTTGGCAGTCCATAATACCATCAGGCATAGGAGCAGAATTAGGCCATTTGGGCTGTCGAGTATGCTCCACCATTCAAACATAGCTGATCCTTGTTTTCCCTTCCTCAGCCGCACTCCCAGGCCTCTCCAGGTAACCTTTAATGCCACATCCAATCTATTAAATTCTACCTTAAATACACCCAACAACCTGGCCTCCACAGCTGCAGGTAGTAATAAATTCTACAATTCACCACTCTCTGGCTAAAGAAATTTCTCTGCAGATCTGTTTTAAATGGACACCCCTCTATCCTGAGGCTGTGCCCTCATGTTCTAGACTCCCCCACCATGGGAAACATCCTTTCCACATATAGTCTGTCTAGGCCTTTCAACATTCGGAAGATTTCAATGAGATACCCTCCTCTAAATTGCAGTGAGTACAGAGGCAGAGCCATCAAATGTTCCTTGTATGATAATCCTTTCATTCCCAGAATCATCCTTGTGAGCCTCCACTGAACCCTCTACAACGCCAGCAAATCTTTTCTTAGAAGAGGGGCCCAAAACGACTCAGAATACTCCAAGTGAGGCCTCACATGCTTTTATAAAGTCTCAACATTACAACCTTGCTTTTATATTCTAGTCCTCTTGAAATGAATGCATTTGCCTTCCTCACCACCAACTCAACATGCAAATTAACCTTTAGGGGGTTCTGCACAAGGACTCCCAAGTCCTTTTGCATCTCTGATTTTTAGATTTGCTCGCTATTTTGAAAAAAGTCACCGCATTTATACCTACAACCAAAGTGCATGACCATGCATTTTCCAACATTGTATTTCATTGGCCACTCCCTTGCCCATTCTCCTAATCTGTCTAAGTCATTCTGCAGCTTTCCTGTTTCCTCAACTCTACCTGCCCCTCCACCATTCTTTGTATCATCTGCAAACTTGGTAACAAAGCCATCAATTCCACCATCTAAATCATTTATATACAGCATAAAAAGAAGCAATCCCAACACTAACCCCTGCTGAACACTATTAGACACTGAGCCAACCAGAAAAGGATCCTTTTATTCCCACTTGCTGCCTCCTACCAATCAGCCAATGTTCTAACCACACCAGTAACTTGCTTGTAATACCACGGGCTCTGAACTTGGTAAGCAGGTTGGTAACCACATCCTTAAAAATTGACTCCAACCTCTTCCCAACCACTAAGGTCAGGCTAACTGTTCTATAATTACCTTTCTGCTGCCTTCCCTTTTTCTTAAAGAGTGGAGTAACATTTATAATGTTCCAGTCCTTTGGCACTATGCCAGACTCCAATGATTTTTGAAAGATCATTTCTAATGCCACCACAATCTCTAATGCTACCTCTTTCAGAACCCTAGTGTGCAGTTCCTCTAGTCTGGGTGACTTATGTGTCTCTAGATCTTTCAGCTTTTTGAGCACCTTCTCTCTTGTAACAGTAACTGCACCCAGTTCTCTTCCTTCACACACTATAACATCTGGCACACTGTTAGTGTCTTCTACATTGAAGACTGATGCAAAATACTCATTTATTTCATCAACCATCTCCTTGTCTCTTGTTATTATTTCTCCTGCCTCATTTTCTAGTGGTCTTATATCCACTCTCATTTCTTTTTCATTTTTAACATACTTGAAAAAAAAACTTTTACTATCCACTTTGATGTTATTTGCTAGCTTGCTTTCATATTTCATCTTTTCCCTTCTAATGATTTTATTAGTTGATCTCTGTAGGTTTTTAAAAGCTTCCCAATCCTCTATCTTCCCATTAATTTTTGCTTTGTTGTATGCCCTTTCTTTTGCTTTTACAATAGTTTTGACTTCCCTTGTCAGCCACAGTTGTACATGTCCTGCACCTTCCTCATTTTTCCCAGAAATATCTGTACCTTGATAATAAATTTACTTTGAAGATGAACTCAGACATTAAAATAGGGATATTAATAGTAAACTAACACACTGCAAATGTCAGAGATACAAGAAATTAAACCAAAAGACAAAACTCTTGTATGAAGAGTGAAACAAAGTATTTGATTAATTGCTCTGTTACGCCATTGTTCCGCATACTGAATTTATCTGAAAAATCTTTTTGTAAGTGGTAAGAGCGTATGATACAGTGGAAAGCTTTGTCTGCATGTTCTCGAGAATGATCATTCCATGCGTAGGTGCATTGAGTAGTGAAAAGGAAGTCAGATGACAGAATACATCCTGCACCTTTCTCATTTTTCACAGAAATTCAAGCCATTATTTATCACATATTTCTAAACATAGAAAACCTACAGCACAATGCAGGCCCTTTGGCCCACAAAGCTATGCTGAACAGGTTCCTACCTTAGAACTACCTAGGCTTACCCATAGCACTCTATTTTTCTAAGCTTCATGTACCTATCCAGGAGTCTCTTAAAAGACCCTACCGTTTCCGCTTCCAGCACCACTGCTGGCAGCCCATTCCACGCACTCACCACTCTCTGCGTAAAAAACTTACCCCTGACATCTCCTCTGTACCTACTTTCAAGCACCTTAAAACTGTCCCCTCTTGTGTTAGCCATTTCAGCCCTGGGAAAAAGCCTCTGACTATCCACATGATCAATGCCTCTCATCATCTTATCCACCTCTATCAGGTCACCTCTCATCCTCCGTCGCTCCAAGGAGAAAAGGCTGAGTTCACTCAATCCTATTCTCATAAGGCATTCTCCCCAATCCAGGCAACATCCTTGTAAATCTCCTCTGCACACTTTCAATGGTTTCCACATCCTTCCTGTAGTGAGGCCTCCATCTTCATATCCCCTCCGAGTCCCCTCACTTCCTCATCACTCTGGTCTCCCCTCTCTTCTCTCCTCTCTGCTTCCCAAACACCTCCCACTCTCCTCACTCCCTCGTCACTCTGGCCTCCCCTCTCCTCTCCGGTTCCCCAACAATCCCACTCCCCTCACTACATGATCATTCTGACCTCCCCTCTCCTCTCTGCTTCCCAAACACCTCCCACTCCCCTCACCCTCTCATCTATCTTTCTTTTTCAATAATTTTATTAATTTCTTTCATAAAAGAATACAGGGTACAGTAAGATATACAATATATAACAATTACAATATATTGAAATCACAGATGAAGTGTCATTACCCTATATCCATATAGATTAAATTTAAACATAAAATTGAAAAGAAATAATTTTATTAAACAAAAAATCTAAACCCACTACAGAAAAAAACAGCTGTTTGGTTATAAAGAAGAAAAGGAAAAAAAACCCTTAACATATAGTAAAACATATTATTAGCCAAAATCTGTGGAGTGGTGGAGCAGACTCGATGGGCTGAATGGCCTACTTCTGCTCTTTTGTCTTGTGAACTTGTGATCTTAATAGCAAATCAAAGGTTTTGTAAGTAATTCAAAAATGGTCCCCTCGATGTTAAAAAATCTTATCTAGGTTCAGAAAGTGAACAGCAAATCTTCTCTAAATTTAAGCAAGACATAACATCATGTACCCAATGAGTATGAGTAGGCGGAGTGGCATCCTTCCACTTAAGCAACAATGCCCTCTTAGGTATAAGAGAAATAAAAGCCAAAATATGTAAATCATGTGTCTCCAAAATAATATAATTTCCTCCAACAATACCAAATAAGGCAGTCAAAGGATTAGGTTTAAAATTTACATTAAAAAGCACCAAAAATGTTTGATATACTTCCTTCCAATATTTTTCAAGACTCAGACAAGTCCAAAACATATGGATTAGTGAAGCTTCTCCATTATTACATCTATCATAATAGGGAGATATATCCGAATTGTTACATATTCAGGCAACAATAAATATATGAGTTTGGCAAGGGTTTTTATAACAAACAACACGTTTATTAAACATTGAAAACAAACCCCCCCAAAAGTAAACAAACACTAACGTAACTGGAAATCATCTGCTGTGCGGCAGCTTAAACAGTTCTTAAAGCGATGCAGCTCAAACAGTTCTTAAAACGATGTTGCAAAAACAGTTCTTTACAGTAGTATTGCCACAAGTTCAAAATGCTCACAGTCCATTTAAAAGGAGAGACTTTATAAGACGATTTAAATTCTCTTTCACGTCGTTTTGCTTTGATCCCCGGCTTCGAACTTCCCACAAAGAATTTACGAAACGAAACGGCTTAAAGGCACTGACCTTTCCTTTATCACACTGTCCTCAATCTTCTGTTATCCCGCAGAGATTAACACGAGAACAGTCAACAAATTCCTTCCAAATAAGGATTAAATAAGGTCGAACCTGTTTCACCGTCGAAATAGATTCTCCTCGATCTTTAACTCCCAAACTCTGATCTTCACTCTCCACTGATTCTCAAACTAGCAGTATTGTAAAGAAACTGCTGGCAATGACCTTTTAAACTTTAGGCATTAGATAAAACTTCATCTTTCAACTAAACTGCGTCATCACATTAAATCACGCAGCGGCATGAAGTCAACTTGGCAAATCCAGCCACGAACTGCCCCTCCTCACAGGGTGGGGTCTTCCTTTTATAACCTGTAAAAAAAACCTGTCACATGATCTCTACTGGCGGGAAAATGACATCACTCCACCATCACAAGACCATTACCTCAAGTCCAGTACAGCTTCAACCCCAGTCACGTGACAAGGGTACCACTGTCATGTGTCACGAGTACGTAACAGAATAAAAACGAGAGAGCTTATCTTTAGACATATTGGCTCTATGAACCACTTTAAATTGTAGAAGGGAATGACGGGCACATAATGATGAGGTATTAACCAATTTAAAAATTTCATTCCAAGTGTCCTCAGAAATTGAAATCTGTAAATCTTGTTCCCAAAGATTTTTAATTTTATCTAAAGGAATATTTCTCATTCCCAAAAACATACCATAAATATTAGATATAGAAACATTATCGTAGGGTTTCAAATTAAAAATTATATCAAGTAAATTTTTATCTGGACTTTTAGGAAATGTATGTACTTAAGAACGCAAAAAGTCTCTAAATTGTAAGTATCGAAGAAAGTGAGTTCTCGGTAGTCTATACTTAAGTGACAGTTGTTCAAAAGAAGAGAGACTACCTCCAACAAACAAATCATGAAAACGTTTAATATCCAATCTATTCCACTCTTTCAAAACTACATCAGACATAGAAGGTTTAAAAAATAGCTAGAAAAAATGTGACTGGAAAGTGAAAAACTCAATAAACCACGAGGAAATCTGCAGATTCAAACAACACACACAAAATACTGGTGGAACACAGCAGGCCAGGCAGCATCTTTAGGGAGAAGTGCTGTCGACGTTTCGGGCTGAGACCCAAGACCCAGTAACCAACATATTTTCTAAATTGTACCTAAATCCTCAAAGTGTATTTAACTACAAAATTATCAGTTAAATTGTTTAAATATAAAGGAATTGAGGATATCAGAAGAGAAATGATAAATGATTTATTAACAGAGTTAGCTTCTAAAGAAACCCAGACTGGACAGTCCTCTCGATTAATATAATATAACCAAAACGTAAGATTCCATATATTGACTGCCTAGTAATAAAACCTAAAATGGGGTAAGGCTAAACCTCTATTCTTTTTCGCTTTTTGAAGACAAACTTCATTTAATCAAGAAATTTTATTATTCCCTATATAAGAGGATATGATAGAATCCAAAGAATCAAAAAAGGATTTAGGAATGAAAACAGGTACGGCCTGAAATAAATATAAAAATGTAGGCAAAATATTCACTTTAATAGAATTGATTCAGCCAATCAACAATAAAGAGAGGGGTGACCAACTAGATAGTACCTTCTTAACATAATTCAGAAGTGTAAAAAATTTTCTATAATAAGAAATTTATAATTCCTAGTGATTGTTAGGCTCAAGTAAGTAAAATATTTTCTTATAATTTTAATAAGATGGTTAGTATTAACTAATAACAAATTATTCAAAGGAAAAAGTTCACCCTTATGGAAGTTAAGTTTATATCCTGAAAACTGACTAAAGGTAGAGAATAAAGAAAGTAAAGAAGGTAAAGAAGACTCCACATTAGAAATGTAGGTCATCAGCATAAAGTGAAACTTTGTGGGTAATACCCCTCCTTAAAATACCAGTCATATCATTAAATTCCCTGAAAGCAATAGCTAAAGGTTCTAAAACCAAATCAAAAAGCAAGGGACTCAAAGGACAACTTTGTCTAGTTTCATGATGAAGTTTAAATGGTTTAGAGTACTGAGAGTTAGTAAGAATCTGAGTGGAGGGAGATAAATAAAGTAATTTAATCCATTGAATAAAATCGGGCCCAAAGTTAAATTCTTCTAAAGTTTTAAATGGATAATTCCATTCAACCCGATCAAAGGCTTTCTCAGCATCTAAGGATATCACACATCCTGAAATCTCTTTAGAAGGAGAATAACATTTAGTAAACGACGAATATTAAAGTGGAAGTATCAAATTTTGGTAAATGCAGTCTCAGAATCAGAATCAGACTTTAATCGCCAAGTACCTGTACACATACAAGGAATTTACTTCCGGCAGATGTTGTCTCTCTGCTCATAACAATAATAATGATAAATATAAATGAAAATATAGATTATACATACAAGTAGTGCAATCCAAGTAATAGTTAGTCGACAGTTAACCGGCAGTTAACTGTTCAGCAAAGTGACCGCAGTAGGGAAAAAACTTCTCCTGTGCCTATCAGTCTTAGTCTGGAGGGATGTGAAGCGCCTACCAGCTGGAAGCAGTTCAAACAGTCCGTGCGCAGGATGGAAGGAGTCCTTTATGATGTTCCCCGCCCTCTTCTTCTGATCATCAGTGATATGGATGGCAAATTATTTTCAATCCTACGAGCCAAAAGCTTAGATAAAATTTTGGTATCAATGTTAAGTAAGGAAATAGGTATTTAAGAAGAGCATTCAATAGACAATAGACAATAGGTGCAGAAGTAGACCATTCGGACCCTCGAGTCTGCACCGCCATTCTGAGATCATGGCTGATCATTCACTATCAATACCCAGTCCCTGCCTTGTCCCCATATCCCTTGATTCCCCTATCCATCAGATATCTATCTAGCTCCTTCTTGAAAGCATCCAGAGAATTGGCCTCCACCGTCTTCCGAGGCAGTGCATTCCACATCTCCACAACTCTCTGGGAGAAGAAGCTCTTCCTCAACTCTGTTTTAAATAACTGACCTCTTATTCTCAATCCATGCCCTCTGGTACTGGAACTGACCTCTTATTCTCAATCCATGCCCTCTGGTACTGGAACTGACCTCTTATTCTCAATCCATGCCCTCTGGTACTGGAACTGACCTCTTATTCTCAATCCATGCCCTCTGGTACTGGAACTGACCTCTTATTCTCAATCCTTGCCCTCTGGTACTGGAACTGACCTCTTATTCTCAATCCATGCCCTCTGGTACTGGAACTGACCTCTTATTCTCAATCCATGCCCTGTGGTACTGGAACTGACCTCTTATTCTCAATCCATGCCCTGTGGTACTGGAACTGACCTCTTATTCTCAATCCTTGCCCTCTGGTACTGGAACTGACCTCTTATTCTCAATCCATGCCCTCTGGTACTGGAAATGACCTCTTATTCTCAATCCATGCCCCCTGGTACTGGAACATTCAATTGGGTCCTTATTCTTTTCAGGACTAAGCAAAATAGAGCCGTCATAAAAAGATTGTGGAAACTTACCTAATTTAAAAGAGTCGGAAAGGACTGAATATAAATGAGGTACAAGCAAAGAGGATAAAGCTTTATAAACTCTCCAGAAAATCCATCATGACCCGAAGTCTTCCCCGAGTGCAAAGAGTGAACAACCTTGGCAATTTCCTCATAAGAAATAGGTTGATCCAACAATCTTCAAATATCATCAAAAAGTGTAGGAATGTTCAGTTGATCTAAAAAAAATTATTCATTAGAATATTATCTTTAGGAGGATCAGAACTATAAAGTTTAGAGTAAAATTCTCTAAAAGCATAGTTTATTTCTAAATGATCAGATGTTTTATCACCATTAGCTTTATAAATTTCTTTAATTTGACATTTAACTATAAACATCTTTAATTGGTTAGCTAGTAGTTTACCCGTCTTTTCTCCATGAACATAGAACTGACTTTTATCTTTTAAAAGTTGCATTTCAATTGGGTAAGTCAGAAGCAGATCGTATTTAGCTTTAATTTCAACACATCTTTTTTAAAAACAGGATCTGGAGCCAAAGCATTTTTTTGTCTAATTGCTTCAACAAATTGGCTAATTCAATTCTCCCCTTATTAGCTTTTTCCTTAACATTTCAAGTCAAGTCAAATCACTTTTATTGTCATCTTGACCATAACTGCTGGTACGGTACATAGTAAAAATGAGACAACATTTTTCTGGACCATGGTGTTACATGAAACAGTACAAAAACTAGACTGAACTATGTAAAAAAACAACACAGAGAAAGATTATATACACATGACTGCGTGAAATGCACAAAACAGTGCAGGCATTACAATAAATAATGAACAGGACAATAGGGCAAGGTGTCAGTCCACGCTGGGTATTGAGGAGTCTGATAGCTTGGGGGAAGAAACTGTTACATAGTCTGGTCATGAGAGCTGGAATGCTTCGGTGCCTTTTCCCAGACGGCAGGAGGGAGAAGAGATTGTATGAGGGGTGCATGGGGTCTTTCATAATGTTGTTTCCTTTGCGGATGCAGTGTGTAATGTAAAAGTCCATGATGGCAGGAAGAGAGACCCCGATGATCTTCTCAGCTGACCTCACTATCCACTGCAGGGTCCTGCAATCCGAGATGGTGCAATTTCCAAACCAGGCAGTGATGCAGCTGCTCAGGATGCTCTCAATACAACCCCTGTAGAATGTGCTGAGGATGGGGGGTGGGAGATGGACTTTCCTCAGCCTTCGCAAAAAAGTAGAGACACCACTGGGCTTTCTTTGCTATGGAGCTGGTGTTGAGGGACCAGGTGAGATTCTTCACCAGGTGAACACCAAGAAATTTGGTGCTCTTTACGATCTCTACCAAGGAGCCATCGATGTTCAGCGGGGAGTGGTCGCTCTGTGCCCTCCTGAAGTCAACAACCATCTCTTTTGTTTTGTTTACATTAAGAGACAGGTTGTTTGCTCTGCACCAGACCATTAGTTGCTGCACCTCCTCTCTGAAAGCTGACTCATCATTCTTGCTGGTGAGACCCACCACAGTCGTGTCATCGGCGAACTTGATGATGTGGTTCAAGCTGTATGTTGCAGCACAGTCATGGGTCAGCAGAGTGAACAGCAGTGGACTGAACACACAGCCCTGGGGGGGCCCCCCGTGCTCAGTGTGATGGTGTTGGAGATGCTGCTCCGGATCCAGACTGACTGAGGTCTCCCAGTCAGGAAGTCTAGGATCCAGTTGCAGAGGGAGGTGTTCAGGTCCAGTAGGTTCAGCTTTCCAATCAGTTTCTGAGGGATGATTGTGTTGAATGCTGAACTGAAGTCTATGAACAGCATCCGAACGTACGTGTCTTTTTTGTCCAGGTGGAGGGTGATGGCAATGGCATCATCTGTTGAGTGGTTGGGATAGTACGCAAACTGCAGGGGGTCCTGTGAGGGGGGCAGCAGGGTCTTGATATGCCTCATGATGAGCCTCTCAAAACACTTCATGATGATGGATGTAAGTGCAACGGGACGGTAGTCATTTAGGCAGGACACTGAAGACTTCTTCGGTACAGGGATGATGGTGGTGGCCTTGAAGCGTGTTGGAATGGCACTGCTCAGGGAGATGTTGAAGATGTCAATGAGAACATCTGATAGCTGCACATCCTCTGAGCACTCTACCAGGAATATTGTCTGGTCCAGTTGTCTTCCGTGTATTGACCCTGCACAGGGTTCTTCTCACATCGGCCACGGTGAGACACAGCACCTGGTCATTTGTAGGAGGGGTGGACTTCCTCGCCGCCACATAATTTTCTGCCTCAAACCAGGCGTAGAAGTTATTCAGCGCATCTGGGAGGGAGGCATCACCTGCACAGTCAGGTGATGTTGTACTGTAATTGGTGATGTCCTGGATGTCTTTGCACATGTGCCACATGTCGCCGCTGTCCTAGAAGTGGCTGTGGATTAGCTGGGCAGTAAAGGGCGGTAACTTGCAGTAAAGGAAATAATTTGACCTCTAATATAAGCCTTAAAAGCATCCCAAAAATAAGACTAGAAGTCTCTTCTAGTGAATTCTCTTAAAAAAAAGAATAATTTATCTCTCCAAAAATTTTTAAAAATCTTTATCTGATACCAAAGTTGAATTAAAATGCCAGAATTTGTTTATTTGGGAGACACCCGGAAAATTTGAAGATAAAAACACAGCAGCATGATCTGAAACAGCAATTTCTTTATATTCACAGGATCAAACCAATGGAATCAATTGGCTATCAACAAAAAAAATCAAACTTGGAGTATGAATGAGGAACATGAGAAAAAAATGAGTACTCTTTATCTATTGGATGCAAAAATGCCAAATATCAACAATATCACATTTCATTAGAAAAATTGGATAAAGGAGGCAGACCTACTACAAGTCAATCATTTAGAAGAAGAATGATCTAAGACAGGATCTAAACAGCAGTTGAAGTCTTCTTCTAAAACCAAAGAATATAAACTTGTCTGATAAAAGCAAAAAAAAACTTTCAAAAAAGCCTGGATCATCTATATGCGGGGCATACAAATTAGCGAAAACCATTAATTTATTATATAATTTCCTTGGCACTATAACAAGACACCCATTGGTATCAGACACTACATTATGTTGAATGAACAAAACTGAATTGTCTATAAGAATCGAAACTCCTCTTGCCTTAGCCTGAAAGGAGGAATGGAAAGATACACCTTTCCAATGGCTGAAAAGACATAAGTTATCACATTTATGAACACGAGTTTCTTGTAAAAAAATAATTGAGACATTCAATTTTTTAATATAATTAAATATCTTATTACATTTCACAGGATGGTTTAATCCTTTCACATTAAAACTAAGTAAATTAATTGCATGATCCATTTTAAATATTACTTAAAAGAGAGGTTAGAATAAAAAATGCAGGAATATATATTATATCCAAACACAGAGCTTTAAGATAAAGTAACTAAGCAACAAATGAAGCTAAGAGAACTAAACAGCTGATAGAAAAAAAGAAAACCACCCCCCGCCCCCCCACCCAAAGAGAGAAAGTCGACCAAAGGACATTCGACAGCTAAATCTATCATTCCTACCCAAAACAAACTATTGGCTGAGCGCCAAAAAACTTTCATCATTCCAACAAGACATAACAAAAGTCAAAGCAAAATTAAACATATAAAAAAGTCATAGAAAATTATAGTATAAAAATTAGAAAGACATATGAAAGTTCAAAACATATTAGCTTAGAAAGTATTAACTCAAAGAAAACTTACTAATATTAAATCCTAAATTTTCTAAACAAGGGAATAAAAGTACAAAAAAAATTAGATACCAAGGTATACCAAAAGTAAAAATACAATTGTTCATAAAAGAAAGTAATGAAAAATTAGACTGTTGATTCTAAAAAAAGGATCCATCAGGCAGATGCAACATAAGTTTGTGTAAAGGACTATTGAACAGTTAAATTGATTCAGCACTCAATAAATCCTGCACCTTTTGAGTCGACTAGAACCATCTCTGAGAGCCATTTTTTAAAATGATTCTAAGACAAGCAGGGTAACAAAGAGAGGGTTTAAAACCTTTATTATACAGCTCTGACATGACTTTTTAAAACTTGAATTCAAACATTTAACACCTCGAGTGAAAAATCTTCCACAATTCTGAACTTCTGGTCTTCATAATCAATCATACCTTTCCGACGAGATTCACAAATTAAAAGTTCCTTTGTTTGAAAATTGTATAGGCAAATTATCACTGAATGGGGTTGTCCTTCTGGAGGAGGTCTTGGTACAGGCAATCTGTGAGCTCAGTCTATTTTAGGTGGAGATTTTAAAATATTCAGAAATAATTTAGCCAAAATGTCTGCAAAAAGTTCCAAAGGCTAATTGCCTTCCAATGACTCTTTAAAACCAAGAATACGTAAATTATTTATTCTGTTTCTATTTTCTAAGTCAAGAATCTTCTGTCTTAATGTTTCATTAACCTTTAACTGTTTTTCACAGATCTGTTCCAGGTCATCAATCTTCGCGTTGAACATTGTCAAAGTGTCTTCGTTCTCTTTTATCCATTTATCGTGTTCACTTAAAGTCTTTTGAATAGAAACTAATCTTACATCCATTCATTTAAATTCAGTGTTGAGTTGCTGGAACTCCTCTGGAAGTTCATTTTTATGCTTCTAAAGTATCTCCATAATAGCTTCCAAAGTTACTGGAGGGTCCTCTTCTTTTTTAGTAACTTTAGAGCAATTCATCATAGAACAATATTGCGTTTAAAAGTAAGTTTTCAAAACAAGTTGGAAGCAGTAAATTAAAAAGAGTAAGAGCACCTATAAAAGCACTGTTACTTCATCAACAGCCATGAGTAGTCTGACTCCCTTATCACTTTGACCTCCCCTCTCCTCTCTGCTTCCCAAACACCTCTCAGTCCCCTCAATTCCTCATCACTCTTAACTCCCCTTTCCTCCCTCATTACCCAACACCTCACAGTCCCCTCACTCCCTCATCACTCTGACCTCCCATCTCCTCTCTGGTTCCCCAGTTTCTTCATGCCCGAAGTGACATCTCTCCTCCATTTCACTCTGTTGCAGATCATTGTGTGTTCTGGTCACAACAGCCTTTACCCTGATCTTCTGATTCCTACTAGAATGGCCTTCTCAACTGAACTCCTCCTTCCCAGTCTTTACTGCACAAATTTGATCTTAGATCTTACAAATCATGGAATGGCTGTTTGGATGTGCTTCTTTTTACATAATATTTCAATGATTTGGATGACAGCACTGATGGCTTTGTGGCCAAGTTTATGGATGGCAGATGGAATACAGTGTTGGGATTGAAATGACCATGCACTTTGGTAGAAGCAATAAAAACATATAATATTTTCAAAATAGGGAGAAAATTTAAAATCCAATGTGCAAAGGGATGTCCTCGTGTAGGATTCCCTAAAGATTAATTTGCAAGTTGAGTTTGTGGTGAGGAAGGCAAATGCAGTGGCAGTATTCTTTTTGAGACCTGGAATATAAAAGTAAGGATGTATTGTTGAGACTTTATAAAGGCTTGATGAGACTGCACTTGAAGTTTTGTGGGGAGTTTTGTGCCCCTTATTTAAGAAAGGTTGTGCTGTTGTTGGAGAGGGTTCAGAGGAGGTTCACGAGAATGACTCTGGGATTGAAAAGTTTATCATATGAGGAACAATTGGAAACTGTGGGCCCTTACTCTCTAGGATTTAGAAGAATGAAGGGATTTCATTGAAACATATTGAATATTGAGGCCTCGATAGAGTGGTTGTGGATAGGATGTTTTCGACAGTGGAGTCTAGGACTAAAGGGCACAGCTTCATAATGGAGGGATGTCCATTTAGAATGGAGATTGGAGATGAAGAGGAATTTCTTTAGCCAGAGGGAGGTGAATCTGTGGATTTTTTGGCACAGGGTTATTGATTAGTCAGGGCAAGAAAGATTATGTAGAGAATGCTGGAGAATGGGGTTTAGAGGGAAAAACTGATGAACCATCATGAATTGGAGGATAGACTTGATGGGCTAAATTGCCCTCATTCTGCTCCTATCTCATATGGTCTTCATGGACCTTTGGATCTGCACACCAAGGTACCTCTCAGGGACCCTGCCTTTCAAGGTGTCATTAGTACCCTGGAATGCATCATCTCACACAGGATTCAACTCCACCTGCACACTGAGGCCTCTGCTCTGCATGTTGTCAGTAACTCTATCAGTCTGTCACTTTAAAGTGCCCCATGCCCACAGACCCATGGTCACCCAAACCTGCCTCTGACTCCTCCTGTATGTGTTGGACATGATCCTGTTTTGTCTGGAGGTCACACCTCTCTCCCCCTCTCTCCACTCTGTAGCTAAGCACAGCTTGACCACGGTGCTTCTTGCTGTGTTGGTGCCGCTCGCGGTCCTAATCCCCATCGTTTTCACCATCGTGTGGGTTCTGAAGAAGAAGAGGATGATATTCAAACGCACAAGTGCGACGGCTCCCTGTGCTCCAGCGGGTGCAGCGAGGTATGAAGCTCACAGTCTGGAACTGTCCGGTTCTGAGCAGAATGGCACGTGGACAGCATTCTGGCTCAGGAGTGGGACTGGCACTTGGATAGATGGGGGGGTGGGGAAGGGAGCAGGACTTGGAGCGAGACCAGGCGTGGGACAGAAGGGATAGGAACAGGGATTTAGGGGCTGGGAGAGTTGTGGGGAACAAGGATGTGGAGAGGGTTGGCATCAGGACCTGGGGGTGCCAGGGAAAGGACAAAGAGCAAGGGAACAAAGCCAGATCTGCAGAAAGGCCAATGCAAAGACGAGGGCAAGGGGAATTGGATCAGGGCTTGCTTCATTGGGAAATGGAGCATGATTTTGTTCCATTTGTTAAGAACATGATTGGTCCAACCTTGTGGTGTCCACCTTGAAATCGTCCCATCACTCTGCCTCCACACATTTCCAGGGAGGAGAGAATTCACCTCAGGAAAATTTCTCATCTTGCTCTGATAGGTGAATCATCCTTCTGAAACTGTCCTCTCAGCAACAATCCTCCCCAACCCGTCAGTCCATCAGGATCTGAAGTTTCAGTAAAGTCAGCTTACATTTTCCTAAACTTCAGCAAAACTATCAGAGCTTGCAAAGGCTTCAGGACCATCTGGTAAAATGGGCTGTCAAATGGCAGATGGAATTTAATGCAGACAAGTGTGAGGTGGTGTACTTTGGGAGGACCAACCAAAGGAGGTCTTACAGTAGATTACAGAGGAGTACAGCAGAGCAGAAGGATATGTAAATACGGATCCATAATTCCTTGAAGGTGGCGAAATAGGTAGATAGGGTCATAAAGAAAGCTTTTGGTACATTGACCTTCATAGATCAATGTATTGAGTACAGGAAATGGGATGTTATTTTGAAAATGTATGAGATGTTGGTGAAATCTAATCTGGAGTATTGTGTGCTGTTTTGGTCAACTACCTATAGGAAAGATGTAAATAAGATTAAAAGAGTGCAGAGAAAATTTACAGGGTCATTGCCGGGACTTGAGAACCTGAGTCATGTGGAAAAGTTAGAAACATAGAAACATAGAAAACCTACAGCACAATACAGGCCCTTCAGCCTACAAAGCTGTGCCGAACATGTCCTTACCTTAGGAATTACCCAGGGTTACCCATAGCCCTCTATTTTTCTTAAGCTCCATGTACCTATCCAGGAGTCTCTTAAAAGACCCTATTGTATCTTCCTCCACCACCGTCACCAGCAGCCCATTCCACACACTCACCACTCTCTGAGTAAAAAACTTACCCCTGGCATCTCCTCTGTACCTACTTCCAAGCACCTTAAAACTGTCCCCTCTCATGCTAGCCATTTCAGCCCTGGGAACAAGCCTTTGACTATCCACACGATCAATGCTTCTGATCAGGTTAGGACTTTATTCCCTGGAGTGTAGGAGAATGAAGGGAGATTTGATAGGTATACAAAATTATGAGGGGTGCAGTTAGGATAAATGTAAGCACGTTTTCTCCACTAAGGTTGGATGAGACTAGAACTAGGGATTATGGGTTAAGGGTGAAAGGTGAAATGTGAAATATTTAAGAGGAACCTGAGGACGGGCTTCTTTACTCAGAGAGTGGTGAGAGTGAGGAATGAGCTGCCACCACAAGTGGTTGATGCTGGTTTCAATACTTAAGAGAAATTTGGATATGTACATGGATGGGGGCATATAGAGGGCCATGGTCCAGGTGCAGGTCAATAGGACGAGGCAAAATAATGGTTTAGCACAGACTAGATGGGACAAAGGGCCTGTTTCTGTGCTGTAGTATTCAAACTCTATATGAATTGGCTTGTTCAGCTATCTTCCCAGAAGCAGGAACATCCCTGTGACCCTTCTCCAACCAGAGACCAAAACTGTCCACACTTCGTACTCCAGGTGTGGTCTCAACATTCGGTGAAGTTGCTACAGAGCCATCAAGTTGTTATTCTCTGTCCCCTCTATCAGGGGCCGATGTTCCACCTCCCATCCTTGTTACCTGCTGTTCCTGCATGCTGACCCCTAGAACCTCAGGTCCCTTTTCATCCTTCTTTTCCATGTTATCTCCATATCCAATCCTTATCAAGCATCTTGACCATAAGACTTAAGAGCAGAATTAGGCCATTCAACCCATTGAGTCTGCTCCACCATTCCATCACGGCTGATTTATTGACCGGATCTTCCCCATTCTTCTGCCTTCTCCCAGTAAGCTTTGATACCCTGATTAATCAAGAACCTATCAACTTCTGCCTTAAATATATTCAATGACTTTGCCTCCACAGCCATCTGTAGCATTGAATTTCACAGATTCACTACTCACTATTCTGAGGCTGTGCCCTCTGCTCCTAGATTCTCCCATTGTTGAAAACATCCTCTCCACGTCCACTCTAACAAGGCCTTTTAATATTCAATAGGTTTTAATGAGATCTCCCCTCATTCTTCCAAAATCTAGTGAGTTCAGTTCCAGAGCCCTTGAAAACTCCTCATACATTTCTTGACCTGAAATGTTGACTGTCCATTTCCTTCCATAGATGCTGCCTGAGCCATTGAGTTCCTGCATTGCCTTGTTTGATGTCCAGTCACACCATCTTGCTGACTGATTCTTAAAGCTACAAATGCCCAATCCATTTTGATAGGGACTGTCTACAACACTACCTTGTAAATCCTCATACGAGCCTCGCTCCTAGTCACCACCCTCTTTTCCCTCACCAATCACCAATTCTACAAACTCCTGCGTCTACCTGCTTCCTGCAACTCTCTTGCCTTCATGAATCACAGTGTCCAATATATGACGTGATCAATGTACTTCATTCTATTTACCAAATATTGAAAGGCCTAGATAGAGTGGATGTGGAGAGAATGTTTCCTATAGTGGGAATTCTTGACCAGAGGACACAGCCTCAGAGTAGAACTGAGATAAGAAGGAATTTCTTTAACAACAGGGTGGTGAATCTGTGGAATTCATTGCTTCTGTGGAGGCCAAGTCATTGGGTATATGTAGAGTACAGGTTGATTAGTCAAGGTTCAAAGGTTACAGGAAGGAGGCAGGAGAATGGGATTGACAGGGATGATAATCAGCCATGATAAAAATGGCAGCAGGAATTGGTGGGCTGAATAGCCAAATTCTGCTCCTATGACAGATGGTCTTGAGGTCAATCAGATTTGCTGCACATGGAGCTCACAGATTCACCAGTCCCGGACTCCAGGCAGCTATGTCCACCTCATTGCACGATTAGCCATGAAATTAAAGGCTTACCTTCACCACATTCATTCACAGCTACTTGAAACTACACAATGTGAAAATATATTCACATTGAACGTAAATGAATACAACAGGTCAGCGCTGGGGCACAGGGAACAGGGCTGAGGTTTACCGGCAATGGATGAATGGATGTTGGGCTCAGATAGGGAGGAGTGGATGACTCTTTCTAATGGCAGAGGGACAGGGCGGGGGTGTAGATTGAAACCCAATGGGTGGAGTTGAGGAAAGATAAATTCACTAGTTTTAGGATGGTTTCACCAGAGCTGGGGACAGGGAGGGCCTTCACCTAGAGCACAGCATTTACTATGCTAAATCGGACGAGTAATCTCCACCATCAGTGACTGAAACATTTCCTTCTCAGGTCTTCGGAGAGCACATTTGTATTTGTGCCTGACACCCAGTCCATTCAAAACCAGAGGTAACATGTCAAATTTTCTCATATCGATTTCCCCGTCCACCCGTCTCTCTCTGGACTCCCCGTTCACCCGTCTGTCTCCGGACTCTCCATCCACCCGTCTGTCTCCGGTCTCCCGGTCAACCCGTCTTCTCCGGTCTCTCTGTCCACCCATTTGTCTCCAGACTCCCCGTCCACTCGTCTGTCTCCGGAATTTGTGCCACCCATCTGTCTCTGGACTCTCCACCCACCTGTCTGTCTCCGGACTCCCTGTCCACCCGTCTGTTTCCGGAATCCGTGGCCACCCATCTGTCTCCAGACTCTCCGTCCACCCATCTTCTCCGGTCTCTCTGTCCACACATTTGTCTCTGGACTCCCTGTCCACCTGTCTGTCTCCAGACTCCCTGTAAACCCGTCTGTGTCCAGACTCCCCACCCACCCATCTGTCTCCAGTCTCCCCGTCCTCCCGTCTCTCTCCGGACTCCCCGTTCACCCATCTGTCTCCGGTCTCCCCGTCCACCCACCTTCTCCGGTCTCTCTGTCCACCCATTTGTCTCCAGACTCCCCATCCACCCATCTGTGTCCAGACTCCCTGCCCACCCGTCTGTCTCCGGTCTCCCCGTCCACTCATCTGTCTCAGGACTCCCCGCACACCCATCTGTCTTCGGTCTCTCTGTCCACCCGTCTGTCTCTGGACCCTCCTTCCACCTGTGCGTCTCTGTATTCAGCTGATCACCTTGGCGACTGCCTCCAGTTCCAGCATAATTCCACCATGAACTCCCATTCCCCTCAGACCCTCGAATCTGTCCCTCCATTGCTCTTGCATGTTGGCCAACAACTGCCATATCTGACATTTGAATTGAATTGATTTTATTTCATATAGATAAGGAGTAACAAACTTTATGTTACGTTTCTCTCTGAATGTGCAAAGTGCAATCATAGTAACTTAGAATAAATAGAACAGTCAATGTAACATAGAAATACACTCAATTCAGTGTGAGTTAATCAGTCTGATGGTCTGGTGGAAGAAGCTGTCCAGCACCTGTTGGTCCTGGTTTTTATGCTGCGGTACCATATCCTGGATGGTAGCAGCTGGATTAGATTGTGGTTGGGTGATTCGGGTCCCCAATGATCCTTTGGTCCCTTTTATCACATCTGTCCTTGTAAATGTCCTGAATCATGGGAATTTCACAACTACAGATGCGCTGGGCTGTCCGCACCACTTTCTGCAGAACCCTGCGAACGAGGGAAGTACAGTTGGATTGAATGATCTTTATTGTCATTACAAACAGGTACACTGAAACTCTGTTTAGCTTCCTCTCAGGCAATTAAATAAAGCAGTAGTTAAAAACAAGACAGTAATTTTTAAAAAACAGTATTAAATAGATAAGTAGCAGACAATAAGTTGCAACAGCACCAGAATGTCACAGTTCCCAGACCAGGCAGTGATGCAGCCAGTCAGGATGCTCTCAATTGTGCCCCTGCAGGAAGTTCTCAGGATTTGGGGGACCATACCAAACTTCCTCAAACGCTTGAGGTGAAAGAGGCACTGTTGTGCCTTTTCCATCGCACAGTTGGTGTGTACAGACCATGTGAGGTCCTCGGTGATGTGGATGCTGGGGACCTTAAAGCTGTTTACCCTCTCAACCCCAGATCCATTGATGTCAATAGGGATTAGCCTATCTCCATTCTGCCTGTAATCCACAACCAGCTCCTTTGTTTTAGCGACATTGAGGGAGAGGTTGTTTTCTTGAGGGAGAGATGACTTCTTCCCTGTAGGCCACCTCATTATTGTTTGAGATAAGTCAATTAATGTAGTGTCGTCAGCAAATTTAGTTAGTAGATTGGAGCTGTGGGTGGCGACACAATCATGGGTATACAGGGAGTAAAGGAGGGGACTCAGTACACAGCCCTGAGGAGCTCCTGTATTGAGAGTCAGAGGGGTGGAGTTGAGGGAGCCCACTCTTACCACCTGCTGGCAATCTGACAGGAAGTCCAGGATCCAACTGCACAAGGCAGAATCAAGGCCGAGGTTTCTGAGTTTCCTGTCGAGCCTGAAGGGAATTACGGTGTAGAATGCTGAACTGTAGTCCAACAAAAGTATTCTTACATAAGCATCCTTCTTCTCCAGATGTGTAAGGACAGTATGCAGAGCAGTGGCTATTGAATCATCTGTCGATCAGTTGTGTCGTTCGGTGAACTGTAGAGGGGTAAAGCTTGGGCGTAGCAAGCTGCAGATGTGGTCCTTGACCAACCTCTCAAAGCATTTGCTTATTATTAAGCTGAATGCGATAGGACACCAGTCATTCAAGCATGTTGCCTAGGTCTTTATCGGTACAGGGACAATGGTGGATAATTTGAAGCAGGAGGGCACTTTACACTAGGAGAGGGAGAGATTAAAAATGTCAGTAAGCACACCTGCCACATCCAAAGTACTTGCCCTGGGATGCCGTCCGGTCCCACAGCTTTGCGACTGTCTACTCATTGGAAACACCTGCGTACCTCAGCTTGGAGGCGGCCTGAGTGGTGGCCTTCCTCGGACCACGGACCACGGACCACGAACAAAACCACCCAGAGAAACAAAACCACCCAGAGAAACAGAACCACCCAGAGAAACAAAACCACCCAGAGAAACAGAACCACCCAGAGAAACAGAACCACCCAGAGAAACAAAACCACCCAGAGAAACAGAACCACCCAGAGAAACAAAACCACCCAGAGAAACAGAACCACCCAGAGAAACAGAACCACCCAGAGAAACAGAACCTCCCAGAGAAACAAAACCACCCAGAGAAACAGAACCACCCAGAGAAACAAAACCACCCAGAGAAACAGAACCTCCCAGAGAAACAAAACCACCCAGAGAAACAAAACCACCCAGAGAAACAGAACCACCCAGAGAAACAAAACCACCCAGAGAAACAGAACCTCCCAGAGAAACAAAACCACCCAGAGAAACAAAACCACCCAGAGAAACAGAACCACCCAGAGAAACAAAACCACCCAGAGAAACAAAACCACCCAGAGAAACAGAACCACCCAGAGAAACAAAACCACCCAGAGAAACAAAACCCCGACAACACAGGCACCTGCGTACCTCAGCTTGGAGGCAGCCTGAGTGGTGGCCTTCCTCGGAACACGGACAAAACCACCCAGAGAAACAGAACCACCCAGAGAAACCAAGCCCCGACAACACAGGCACTGAAAACCAAATGGGTGAAAACCTGGCAGGTGATGTAAACACAATCTTTCAGAGTTGTCTTCATCCCAGGACCTTACACCTGGACTGGAAAAATGAACGTGGCAGGCCACTTTTGAACGGCGAAGAGAGGGAATACAGGAATATGGGCCAATTCGCCAAATAAGTCATTAGGAATATCGTCATTGAGTTGTACAGCATGGGACAAGCCCTTCAGCTCATCAATGACAACCAAGATCCCCATCTAAACTATGCCATGTATATGTATTTGCCACATTCCTCTCTAACCCTTTCTGATTCATGTACCTGTCTAAATGTCTTTTAACTGTTGTATCGGCCTTTGGGGTCCCACATTCCTACTGCTGTCTCCTTTCAGCCTCTGCCCTACACTGGGAAGCCCATCTACTATTTGTAATATGATATACTTTTGCGATCACCCCTCTGCTTTGTTGCTCCAGGAAAATCCTTGCCAGCTGATCCGATCTCTTTGTAACCCCAGACCTACATTCCAGTCAACACCCCAGTAAGTCTTTTCTCCACCCTATTTCTCCCATACACTTCCTGTGGTGCAGTAACCAGAACTGTGCACAAAGTCCCCAAGTGTGAGCTGACATCTATATTGTGCTAAGTGCTGAATTCTGCACTGTGAAGGCAGGCAAGCTGAACACCCACCTGCACTGCCTGTGCCTCCATTTCCAGAGAGCTAAGTACTCAAACCCCAAGGTCACTCTGTATGTCAATGCCTCTAAGCTCCTTGCATTTACTGTGATGCCCAAAGGAGTGCTGCTGCAAGAAAGCAACATCGATCATCAAGTTCCCCCACCACCCAGGCCATCTTCTCTTAAACTGCTGCCATCGGGAAAGAGGGGCTCAGGAATAGTTGCTACCCCTCAGCCATCAGGCCCTTGAACCAGAGGGCATAACTTCACTGATTTCAGCATCTGATTCCACAACCTATGGACTCACTTTCAAGGACTCTACAACTCAAGTTCTCAGTATTATTTATTTATTGTATTTGACTAGTTTGTTATCTGTTGACCATTGATTGTTTGTCTGTGTGCGGTATTTCATCGATTCTATCGAGTATCTTTGCATTTACCATGAAAGCCTGAAAGAAAATGAATCTCAGTATAGGATCCGGTGACATTTATGTACTTTGAACTTTGAAAATGCATCACGGTCTATGTGCTGGTATCTCTCTGCACTAAGTTAATGTTTCTGGAAAATGACATTGAACATTCAGAGAGTTTGTTGTGATTCATTCCATTTAGACCTCACCTTGCTGGCCATGCAGGGATACAGATTTCACCACCCAGTGCCAACTTGTGACAGAAAGAGACGGTGAGTGAACGTACATACAGAGCACTCTCACTCAGATCCATCATCCCTGAACACAGCCTTGCTAAGACTTCAGGCATGCAGACTCTGTCCTCAGCCTCACACCACCCCTATCACCCCCCTTCACCAGCAGACACTGTCCTCAGTCTCACACCATCCCTATCACCCCCCTTCACCAGCAGACACTGTCCTCAGTCTCACACCACCCCTATCACCCCCCATCACCAGCAGACACTGTCCTCAGTCTCACACCACCCCTATCACCCCCCATCACCAGCAGACACTGTCCTCAGTCTCACACCACCCCTATCACCCCCCATCACCAGCAGACACTGTCCTCAGTCTCACACCACCCCTATCACCCCCCATCACCAGCAGACACTGTCCTCAGACTCACACCACCCCTATCACCCCCCATCACCAGCAGACACTGTCCTCAGCCTCACACCACCCCTATCACCCCCCATCACCAGCAGACACTGTCCTCAGTCTCACACCACCCCTATCACCCCTCTTCACCAGCAGACTCTGTCCTCAGCCTCACACCACCCCTATCACCCCCCTTCACCAGCAGACACTGTCCTCAGTCTCACACCATCCCTATCACCCCCCATCACCAGCAGACACTGTCCTCAGTCTCACACCACCCCTATCACCCCCCATCACCAGCAGACACTGTCCTCAGTCTCACACCACCCCTATCACCCCCCATCACCAGCAGACACTGTCCTCAGACTCACACCACCCCTATCACCCCCCTTCACCAGCAGACTCTGTCCTCAGTCTCACACCACCCCTATCACCCTGCTTCACCAGCAGACACTGTCCTCAGTCTCACACCACCCCTATCACCCCCCTTCAGCAGCAGACACTGTCCTCAGTCTCACACCACCCCTATCACCCCCCATCACCAGCAGACACTGTCCTCAGCCTCACACCACCCCTATCACCCCCCATCACCAGCAGACACTGTCCTCAGTCTCACACCACCCCTATCACCCCCCATCACCAGCAGACACTGTCCTCAGCCTCACACCATCCCTATCACCCCGCTTCACCAGCAGACTCTGTCCTCAGTCTCACACCATCCCTATCACCCCCCATCACCAGCAGACACTGTCCTCAGCCTCACACCACCCCTATCACCCCCCATCACCAGCAGACACTGTCCTCAGCCTCACACCACCCCTATCACACACACTCCCCATCAGCTGCTGGGAAGTCTTGTCACTGACTGAGATTTCTCCAGCAGACTCTGAGCCCTCAGCCTCACACCATGGCTGGAACTACTTACTGGAGCTTTTTGAGGATATAACGAACACAGTGGATAGAGGGGATCAGATGGACCTTATTTACCAGGATTTCCAGAAGGAGTTTGATACAGTACCACATAAAAGACATCCATAAGATAAGGGTACATAGAGTTGGGGTGAGGTATTAGCATGGATAGAGGATTGGTTAACTAATAGAAAGCAGAGAGTTGGGATACATGGTGGTTAATGTGGTTGGGAATCAGTGGTGAGCGGTGAGCCGCAGGGGTCAGTGTGGGGCCCACAACTGTTCATGATATACATTAATGATCTGGAAGAGGGGACCGAGTGTAGTGTATCAAAGTTTGCTGTTGATACTAAATCGATTGGAAAAGCAAACTGTGTGAAAGATACAGAGTGTCTGCCGAGAGATATAGATAGGCTAAGTGAGTGGGCAAGGGTCTGGCAGATGGAGTAGAATGTTGGTAAATGTGATGTCATCCACTTTGGGAGGAAAAATGGAAGAGCAGATTATTATTTAAATGGTAAAAAATGCAGCATGCTGCTGAGCAGAGGGACTTGGGAGTGCTTGTGCACGAATCACAAAAGGTTGGTTTGCAGGTGCAGCAGGTTATCAAGAAGGCAAATGCAATGTTGGCCGTCATTACTGGAGGGATTGAATTTAAGAGCAAGGAGGTTATGCTGCAACTATACAGGGTACTGGTGAGGCTGCACCTGGAGTACTGTGTGCAGTTCTGGTCTCCATATTTGAGGGAGGATATACTGGCTTTGGAGGCAGTGCAGAGGAGATTCACCAGGTTGTTTAGTCTATAAGGAGAGACTGAGTTCCCTAGGACTATACTTGCTGGAATGAAGAAGGATGAGAGGAGATCTCATAGAAACATATAAAATTATGAAAAGGAAAGATAATATAGAGGCAGGAAAGTTGTTACCACTGGTAGGTAAGACTAGAACTAGGAGACATAGCCTTAAGATTTGAGGGAGTAGATCTAGGACAGAGATAAGAAGGAAACTTTTCCCAAAGAGTTGTGAATCTGTGGAATTATCTGCCCAATGATGCAGTATTGGAGGCTCCTCAGTAAATATATTTAAGATAAGGTTAGTTAGATTTTTGCATGGTAGGGGGAATTAAGGGTTATGGGGAAAAGGCAGGTGGGTGGAAATGAGTCCATGGTCGGATTAGCCATGATCTTATTGAATGGTGGAGCAGGCTTGACGGGTTGAATGGTCTACTCCTGCTCCTGTTTCTTACGTTCTTACCCCACTGGCCAGCTGTAGGGAGCATTGACCTTTGTCACTCTCTGAGATATCAGCCGCAGACACGGAGTCTTACACTCCCCCCCCCCCCCCCCACCGCCTGGACACTGAGCCGTCAGACTCACACCACCCCGAGCTCCCCCTCCCCATCAGCTGCTGGGAAGCATCGGCCTGACTGAGATCTCACTGGCAGGGACTGAGCCCACAGCCCACCCCCCAACCTTCAGGCCTGGAGAGGAAGCCGGCAGGTGCTGCCTGACCTGCTGAGTTCCTCCAGCAAGTTGCATGTGGATGTTGCAGCATCTAGCAATCTCGTGTTTCCGATTTGCCATATGTATTTGGATAATGTTAGCAGCAGGATAGAAAGATTTAACAGCAGTGGAAAGAGATTGTCTGTCTGTATACTCATTATCGCTCATTGGAACTCTCTTCTCTCAACAGATTCAGACATCGACTGGATAACTACAGCAGCCTATTGATTGTACGACATCTGTGATCATAGCTTTTCAGCATGTTTACGTCCTGGAACATGTGGGGAGCAGTTGCTGATCAGAGCCCTGTTTAACTGATCACTTCCCCAGTGGGGCTGGAAAGGATGAGGGGGAGCGTACTGAGCAGCTGAAACTTTTCATGAAGTATCGATATATACTTAGCAATAATTGCTCTGCACATTGTAAAGAATAACACACCAAATGAATTTTGTGATTTTCTGTGGGATTATGAACAGCTAAACTATGGCCAACAGACTCACCAAACCATAAATATGTAATGTTAGCCAGAGCAGGTGTGAACGGCGTCACTGGTTGATGCTGAACTAATTAAACTATTAATTAAATATTCCACTAGACTAACCATTTCTGCTCACAGTGTCTATCTCCTCACACCCGTGTGCCCATCTAAATGTCTCTTAACAGCCTCTAATGCATCTGCCTCTGCTACCACCCCAGGCAGGACATTCCTGACACCCGCAATTCTGTGAAAACAAAAGTGCCCCTCACATCTCCTTTGAAATTACCCCCCTCTCACCTTAAAGGCATGCCCTCTAGTATTAGTCATTTTAACCCTGTGAGAAAGATATTTTCTGTCAACTCTATCTATGCCTATCAATCTTTTCAACCTCAATCTAATCTCCCCTCGGTCTCTGCTGCTCCAGAGAAAACAACCCAAGTTTGTCGAAACCCCCATTACAACACATGCCCTCTAATTCAGGCAGCATCCTGGTAAGTCTCTTCTGCACCCTCTCTAAAACCACGGCATCCTCCCTGTAATGCAATGACCAGAACTGTACACAATACATTAAATGCAGCATAACCAGAGTTTATAAAGCCATAAACCCATAAGATCGAGCAGAAGTAGGCCATTCGGACCTTTGAGTCTGTTTTGCAATTCAATCATGGGCTGATCCAATTCTTCCAGTCATCCCCACTCCCCTGCCTTCACTCCAAACCCTTTGATGCCCTGGCTAATCAAGAACCTATCTATCTCTGCCATAAGTGCACCCAATGACGGCCTCCACGGCCACTCATGACAATAAATTCCACAGATTTACCGCCCTCTGACTAAAGTAATTTCTCCGCTTGTCTGTTCTAAATGGACGTCCTTCAATCCTGAAGTCATGATCTTGTTCTGGACTCCCCTACCATGGGAAGTAACTTCGCCATATCTAATCTGTACAGGCCTTTTAACATTCAGATTGTTTCTATAAGATACCCCCTTATTCTCCTGAACTCCAGGGAATACAGCCCAAGAGCTGCCAGACATTCCTCATACGGTAACCCTTTCACTCCTGGAATCATTCTTGTGAATCTTCTCTGAACCCTCTTCAACGTCAGTGTATCTTTTCTAAAATAAGGAGCCCAAAACTGCACACATTACTCCAAGTGTTGTCTCACGAGTGCCTTATAGAGCCTCAACATCACATCCCTGCTCTTATATTCTATACTTCTAGAAATAAATGCCAACATTGTATTCCACTTCTTCACCATTGACTGAACCTGCAGGTTAACCTTTAGAGTATCTTGCACAAGGACTCCCAAGTCTCTTTGCATCTCTGCATTTTGAATTCTCTGTCCATCTAAATAATAGTCTGCCCATTTATTTCTTCCACCAAAGTGCATGACCATACACTTTCCAGCATTGTATTTCATTTCCCTCTTCTTTGCCCATTCCCCTAAACTATTCAAGTCTCTGTTTCCTCGACATCACCTCCTCCAGCCATCGTAATATCATCAGCAAACTTAGCCACATCTCCATGAATCCTATAGTCTAAATCATTGACATGCATCATAAAAAGCAGCGGTCCCAACACCGACCCCTGTGGAACTCCACTGGTAATGGCAGCCAGCCAGAATATTCCCTTTATTCCCACTTTCTGTTATCTGCCGATCAGCCAATGTTCCACCCATGCTAGTAACTTCCCTGTAATTCCATGGGCTCTTATATTGCTAAGCAGCCTCCTGTGCGCCACCTTGTCAAAGGCCTTCTGAAAATCCAAGGACACCACATCTACTGAATCTCCTTTGTCTACCCTGCTTGTAATTTCCTCAACATTTTGCAGTAGCTTAATCAGGATTTTCCTTTCAGGAAACCATGCTGGCTTTGGCCTATCTTGTCATGTGCTTCCAGGTATTCCATCATCTCATCCTTAACTATTGATTCCAACAACTTTCCCACTACTGATGTCAGGCTAACAGTTCTATAGTTTCCTTTCTGCTGCCTCCCATCCTTCTTAAATAGCGGAGTAACATTTGCAATTTTCCAGTCATCCGGTACAATGCCAGAATCTATCAATTCTTGAAAGATCATCATTAACGCCTCCACAATCTCTCCAGCTACTTCCTTCAGAACCTGACGGTGCATTCCATCATGTTTAGGAGATTTATCCACCCTCAGACCATTAAGCTTCCTGAGCACCTTCTCAGTCGTAATTTTCACTGCACATACTTCAGTTCCCTGACACTCTTGAATGTCCGGTAAACTAGAGATGTCTTCCACTGAGAAGACTGATGCAAAATACACTTTCAGTTCCTCTGCCATTTCTGCATCTGTCATTACAATATCCCCAGCGTCATTTTCTATTGGTCCTATATCTACCCTCAACTCTCTTTTACCCTTTATATACTTTAAAAAGCTTTTAGTATGTTCTTTGATATCAGTCAACAGCTTTCTTTCATAATACACCTTTTCCTTCCTAATGACTTTCTCAGTTTCCTTCTACAAGTTTTAAAAGCTTCCCAATCCTCTATCTTCCCACTAGCTTTGACTTCCTTGTATACCCGATCTTTTGTTTTTACTTTGGCTTTGTCTTCATCTGCCAGCCATATAGTGTCCTTCTTCCATTCCTAAATTTCTTCTCATTTGGATTACATCTGTCTCGCACTTCCCTCATTTTCGCAGAAACTCCAGCCATTGCTGCTCGGCTGTCCTTCCTGCTGGTGTCCCTTTCCAGTCAACTTTGGCCAGTTCCCCTCTCAGGCCGTTGCAATTTCCACTGAAATACCGACACATTGGAGTTTAGTTTCTCCTCAAATTTCAAAGTGAACTCAATCATATTGTGATCATTGTACCCTAAGGGTTCCTTAACCTTAAGCTCTCTTATCACCTCCAGATCATTACACAACATCAAATCCAGCACAGCCGATTCCCGACTGGGCTCAACAGCAAGCTGTTCTAAAAATCCATCCCTTAGACATCCTATAAATTCTCTCTCCTGAGGTTCAGTACTGGCCTGGTTTTCCCAATCTACTTTCATGTTAAAATCTCCAATGATTATCATGACATTGCCCTTCTGACACACCTTTTCTATCTCCTGCTGTAATTTGTAATCCACATCCCGGCTGCTGTTTGGAGGCCTGTATACAACTGCCATTAGGGTCCTTTTACCCTTGCCATTTCTTAACGCTACCCATAGAGACTCTACACCTTCCAATCCGATGTCATCCCTTTCTAATGATTTAATATTATTTCTTATACACAGGGCTACCCCACCCCTTCTGCCTACTAACCTATCTTTCCGATATGTAGATCCTTGGATGTTCAGCTCCCAATGGCAGCCATCCTTCAGCCAAGTTTCAGAGATGGCCATACTTTCCAATCTGTAGCTGAATTTCAAGATCATCCATTTTATTCCTTATGCTGCATGCATTCAAATATAGCACTCTCGTCCAGTATTTGTTGCTTTCTGTTTTAACTACACCATGCCTCTCTTGCCCTGTAACTCATCCCACTGCCTGTGATTAAGCCTCATCTCCTGCCTGTCATTTCTTTCATTTCTGTTGCACACTATCTTTGATTTATTTCTGTTTTCCCGTTCCTCAACCTTATCACTCAGATTCCCATCCCCCTGCCAAATTTGTTTAAACCCTCCCTAACAGCTCTATTAAACCTGCCTGCTAGGATATTGGACCCCTTTGGGTTCAGGTGTAACCCGTCCATTTTGTACAGGTCGTACCTCCCCCAGAAGAAGCCCCAATGATCCAGGAACCCAAAACCCTGCCCCCTACACCAGTCTCTCAGCCACACATTAATATGTCTGATCATGCTATTATTATACTCATTAGCATGTGGCACAGGCAGCAATCCTGAGGCTACTACCCTAGAGGTCCTGCTTTTCAGCTTCTTACCCAACTCCCTGAATTCTCTCTTCAGGACCTCCTCCCTTTTTCTAACTATGTCATTGGTACCAAAGTGTACCAAAACTTCTGGCTGTTCAGAATACTCTGCACCCGATCCGAGACATCCTGTACCCCGGCACCTGGGAGGCAACACACCATGTGGCTATCTCAATTAGGCACTCTGTTCCCCTCACTATGGAATCCCCTATGACTACCACATTCCTCATCTTCTCTCTCTTCTGCACCATGGAACTAGGCTCAGTGCCAGAGACCCCGTCACCATCGTCATCCTCTTTGAAGTCACCCCTCTCAAAAGCATCCAAAATGAGATAATGATTACTAAGGGGGATGGCCACAGGGCTGCTCTCTGCTGTCTGAGCTCTTCCCATCCCTTCCCTGACTGTCACCCACTTATCTAACTCCTGCAGCCTCGGGGTGACTAACTCCCTGTAACTCCTCTCTATTTCCTGTTCACCCTCCCTAATAAGCAGTAGGTCATCAAGCCACAGCTCCAGATCCCTAACACAGTCTCTCAGGAGCTGCATCTCAGTGCATCAGGGAGAGTGAAGATTCCCAGGATTCCCACATCTGACACCCAGAGCAAAGTACTAACCCTGTTTTCTATTCCTCAAAAAAAATGAAGTTTACCTACCCACCTACCTCACCGAAGCCCGAATGAGCTAAAGCCCTACCACTCTGCCTCAGACCACTCTGTTGATGGCCACTCCATTGATGACCACTCCACCTCAGACCACTCCGCCTCAGACCACTCCGTTGATGGCCACTCCATTGATGACCACTCCACCTCAGACCACTCCGTTGATGGCCATTGATGACCACTCCACCTCAGACCACTCTGTTGATGGCCACTCCATTGATGACCACTCCACCTCAGACCACTCCGTTGATGGCCACTCCACCTCAGACCACTCCATTGATGACCACTCCGTTGATGACCACTCCTTTTAAACCTGAACCTTCCCTGCTCTCCAACTCATGATTGGCCGCAAGATTACTTCCTGACTCTTTAACTCAATGCCTCAACTAATAAGGGCAAGCATACCATATTCCTCCTTAACCTGTGTAGCCACTTCCAGGGAGCTATGAACTTGGACTCCAAGATCACTCTGTCATCAACACTTGTCCTTAACAGTGTACTGTCTCTTTATGTTTGATCTCCCAAACAGCAACACTTCACATTTGGACATTTCTGCCATATCTGCATTCACATCTGCCAGTTCTCCACCCATATTTAAAACTAAACTATATCCCACTGTAT
This sequence comes from Hypanus sabinus, assembly GCF_030144855.1. Classification (NCBI taxonomy): domain Eukaryota; kingdom Metazoa; phylum Chordata; class Chondrichthyes; order Myliobatiformes; family Dasyatidae; genus Hypanus; species Hypanus sabinus. The sequence goes on from NC_082708.1 coordinate 192,026,764, forward strand.
TCTTTACCAGTCTTCCACACTATCCACAATACCACCAATCTTCATATCATCTGCAAACTTACTAACTCATCCATCTACATCCTTATCCACATCATTTACTATACCTACAGTATAAATACAGCCAACACCATGCTTCACAGTAGGGATGGGGCGTCTTTGATAATAGGACCATAAAACAGGTGTAGTATTCAGCCATTTGGCCTATCGAGTCCAATCATGGCTGATCCTTTTTTTCTCTTCCTCAGCCCTAGTCTCCAGCCTTCTCCCAGTACTTTGAAGCCAAGTTCAATCAAGAATCTATCAAGCTCTGATTAAATACACCCAACGATCTGGCCTCCACAGCTGCAGGTGGCAACAAATTCCACAAATTCACCACCCTCAGGCTAAAGAAATCTCTCCGCATCTCTTTTTTAAATGAAAGCTCCTCTATCCTGAGGTTGTACCCTCTTGTCCTAGACTCCTCCACCATAAGAAATATGCTTTCCACATCTACTCTGCCTAGGCCTTCCAACTTTCAAAAGGTTTCAATGAGATTCCCCCCTTATCCTTCTAAATTCCTGCAAGTATAGACCTGGAGCTATCACACGTTCCTCACATGATAATCCTTTCATTCCAGAATCACTCTTGTGAATGTCCTCTGGACCCTCTCCAATGCCAGCACATCTTTTCTAAGATGAGGAGCCCAAAACTGTTCACAATACTCAGCAGTGGCTTATAAAGCTTCAGCATCACATCCCTGTTCTTGTATTCTAGACCTCTTAAAGTGAATGCTAACATTGCCTTTGCCTTCTACAGCACTGAGTCAACTTGCAAGTTAACCTTTAGGATGTTCTGCACATGGACTCCCAAGTCCCTTTGCATCTCAGACTTTTAGATTTTCTCTCCTTTTAGAAAATAGTTTGCACATTTATTTCTTGTACCAAAGGGCATGACCATGCATTTTCCAATATTGTATTTCATTTGCCACTTTCTTGCCTATTCTCCTAATCTGTCTGTCCTTCGGCAACCTACCTGTTTCCTCCACACTACCTGCCTCTCCAACAATATTCATACCATCTACAAACCTGGCAACAAAGCCAACCATTCCATAATCTAAATCATTTATACACAGCACAAAAAGAAATGGACCCAACACCAACCCCTATGGAATACAACTAGTCACTGGCAGCTAACCTTTTATTCCCACTCGTTGCCTCCTACCAATCAGCAAATGGTCTAACCATTCCAGTAACTTCCCTGCAATATCATGGCCACTTAACTTGCAAAGCAGCCTCAGGCATGGTGCCTTGTTAAAGTCCTTCTGAAAGTCAAAATGTACAACATCCACTACTTCCCCTTTATCCATCCTACTTGTAATCTCCTCAAAGAATTCCAACAGGTTCGCAGGCAAGATTTTCCCTTAAGGGAATCATGCTGACTTTGTACTATCTTGTTTTATGTCAACAAATACTTCATAAACTCATCCTTAAAAATTGACTCCAACATCTTCCCAACCATCGAGGTCAGGTTAATTGGTCTATAATTTCCTTTCTGCTGCCTCCCTCCTTAAAGAGTGCAGTGACATTTGCAATTTTTCAGTCCCCTGGCACCATACCAGAGTCCAGTGATTTTTGAAAGATCATCATCAATGGCTCCACAATCTTTAATGCTACCTCTTTCAGAACCCTTGGGTGTAGTTCATCTGGTCCAGGTGACTTCTGTCCCTTTAGATCTTTCAGCTTTTTGAACACCTTCTACCTTGTAATAGTAACTGCACACACTTCTCTTCCCTCACACCCTTCAACATCTGACACACTGCTCGTGTCTTCCGCAGTGAAGCCTGAAGCAAAATACTCATTTAGTTCATCTTCCATCTCCTTGTCCCCCATTTATTATTTCTCCTGCCTTATTTTCTAGTGGTCCTATATCCACTCTCATCTCTCTTTCAGTTTTACATACTTGAAAAAACTTTTACTATCCACATTGATATTGTTTGCTAGCTTGCATTCATATTTCATCTTTTCTGCCCTAATGATTCTTTTAAAAATCTCGGTAGATTTTTAAAAGCTTCCCAATTGTCCATCTTCCCGCTAATTTTTGCTTTGCTGTATGCCCCCTCCTTTGCTTTTACAATACCTTTGACTTCCCTTGTCAGCCATAGTTGTACTATTTTGCTATTTGAGTATTTCTTCATTTTTGGAATACATCTATGCTGCACCTTCCTCATTTTTCCTAGAAACACATGCCATTGTTGTTGTGCTGAGATCCCTGCCAGCATTTCCTTCTAATTTACTTTGGCCAACTCCTCTCTCATACCACTATAATTTACTTTACTACATTGAAATACTGCTCCATCAGACTTTACTTTCTCCCTATCAGATTTCAAGTTGAACGCATTTATATAGTGATCACAGTCTCTTTAAGATTCCTTTACCTTAAGCACCCTAATCACCTCCCGTTCATTACGTAACACCCAATCCAGTATAGCTGATCGCCTAGTAGGCTTAGTGACAAACTGCTCTAAAAAGCCATCTCGTAGACATTCAACAAGCTCTCTCTCTTGAGATCCATTTCCAACCTGATTTTGCCAATCTACCTGCGTTGAAATCTCCCATGACTATCATAACATTGTCCTTTTGACACGCATATTTTATTTCCCTTTGTAACCTGTGGTCCACATCCCAGCTACTGTTGGGAGGCCTGTATATAACTGCCATAACAAGACCATAAGACAAAGGAGCAGAAGTAGGCCATTCAGTCCATCGAACCTGCTCTGCCACTCCACCATGAGCTCTCATTATTCTCTCATCTAGTTCCAATTTACGGCTTTTTTCCCCATATCCCTTGATACCCTGTCTAATTAGATACCCATCACTCTCCTCCTTAAACACCCTCAATGATTGGGCCTCCACAGCTGTATGTGGCAACAAATTCCATAAATCCACCATCCTCTGGCTAAAAAAAATTCTCCTCATCTCTGTTTTAAATGGGTACCCTCTAATTCTAAGACTATGGCCTCTTGTCCTGGACTCACTCACCAAGGGAAACAGCCTTTCCACATCTATTCTGTCCAACCCTTTCAACATTCAAAATGTTTCTATGAGATCCCCTCTCATTCTTTTATACTTTAATGTATACAGTCTAAGAGCCGACAAACACTCCTCACATGTTAGCCCCTGCATTCCAGGAATCATCCTAGTGAATCTTCTCTGAACTCTTTCCAACATCAGTACATCCCTTCTCAGATAGGGGGCCCAAAACTGCACACAGTATTCCAAATGAGGTCTCACCATTGCCCCAATGAGCCTCATCAACACCTCCTTACTCTTATACACTATTCCTATTGAAATGAATGCCAACATAGCATTCGCTTTCCTTACTGCTGATCCAACCCGGTGGTTAACCTTTAGGGTATCCTGCACAAGGACCGCTAAGTCCCTTTGCACTTCTGATTTTTGAATTTTCTCCCCATCTAAATAATAATCTGCTGGATTATTTCTTCTTCCAAAATGTACAACCATACATTTCTCAACATTGTATCTAATTTGCCATTTCTTTGCCCACTCTCCTAAACTGACCAAGTCTCTCTGCAACCTTTCTGTTTCTTCAACACTTTCTGCTCCTCCCCCTATCTTGGTGTCATCCACAAACTTAACCACAAAACCATTTAATCCATAACCTAAATCATCGATATACAGTATAAAAAGGAGCAGCCCCAACACAGACCCCTGTGGAACACCACTAGTAACCGGCAACCAACCAGAAGAGGATCCCTTTATTCCCATCCTTTGCTTTCTGCCTATCAGCCAATGCTCCACCCATTCCAATATCTTTCCTGTAATTCCATGGGCCCTCATTTTATTAAGCAGGCTCTTAAGCGGCATCTTATTGAAGACGTTTTGAAAATCCAAATACACAACATCCACAGCCTCTCCCTTGTCAATCTTATTTGAGATTACTGATTCCTAGAAGATCATTTCCAATGCCTCCACAATCTGCCATCACAGTCCTTTTACCCTTGCAGTTTCTTAACTCAATGCACAAGGATTCAACATCTTCCAATCCTGTTACTTCTTTCCACTGATTTGATGTCATTCTTTACCAGTAGAGCCACATCTCCCATTCTGCCTACCTTCCGATCCCTGAGATACAACGTGTAACCTTGGACATTCAGCTCCCAACTACACCCATCCTTCAGCCACATTTCAGTCATGCCCACAACATCACACCTGACAATCTCTAAAAGTATAACATGATCACTCACTTTGTACTCCATGCATTGAGATATAACACTTTGAGTGCCGTATTTGCTGCCCTTTTTGATTCTGCATCCCTCATGCCCTGATGCTCACCCTGCTGGCTGCAATTTTGTCCCATCATCTGCCTACCCTTCCTGACAGTCTGACTGCATGCTATCTTTACTTTTTTACCATCTGTCCTTTCCTGAGTCCCTTCACTCCAGATCCCACCACCAGCTTAAACCTTCCCCAACAGCTCGAACAAACCTGCCCACGAGAATATCAGTCCCCCTTGGATTCAGGTGCAATCCGGCTCTTCTGAACAGTCATACCTCCCTGAGAAGAGATCCCAATTATCCAAGAACCTGAAGTTCTGCTCCATGCACCAGCTTCTCAGCCATGCATTTATAGACAATAGAAAATTGGTGCAGAAGTAGACCATTTGGCCCTTTGAGCCTGCACCACCATTCTGAGATCATGGCTGATCAATTACTATCAATACCCGGTTCCTGCCTTGTCCCCATATCCCTTGATTTCCCTATCCATAAGATACCTATCTAGCTCCTTCTTGAAAGCATCCAGAGAATTGGCCTCCACCGTCTTCCGAGGCAGTGCATTCCAGACCCCCACAACTCTCTGGGAGAAGAAGTTTTTCCTTAACTCTGTTCTAAATGACCTACCCTTTATTCTCAAACCATGCCCTCTGGTACTGGACTCTCCCAGCATCTAGAACATATTTCCTGCCTCTATCTTGTCCAATCCCTTAATAATCTTATATGTTGCAATCAGATCCCCTCTCAATCTCCTTAATTCCATCGTGTACAAGCCCAGTCTCTCTAACCTCTCTGCGTAAGACAGTCTGGACATCCCAGGAATTAACCTCCTGAATCTACGCTGCACTTCCTCTGTAGCCAGGATGTCCTTCCTTAACCCTGGAGACCAAAACTGTACACAATACTCCAGGTGTGGTCTCACCAGGGCCCTGTACAAATGCAAAAGGATTTCCTTGCTCTTGTACTCAATTCCCTTTGTAATAAAGGCCAACATTCCATTAGCCTTCTTCATTGCCTGCTGCACTTGCTCATTCATCTTCAATGACTGATGAACAAGGACTCCTAGATCTCTTTGTATTTCTCCCTTACCTAACTCCACACTGTTCAGATAATAATCTGCCTTCCTGTTCTTACTCCCAAAGTGGATAACCTCACACTTATTCACATTAAACATCATCTGCCAAGTATCTGCCCACTCACTCAACCTATCCAAGTCACCCTGAATTCTCCTAACATCCTAATCACATGTCACACTGCCACCCAGCTTAGTATCATCAGCAAACTTGCTGATGTTATTCTCAGTGCCTTCATCTAAATCATTGATGTAAATCATAAACAGCTGTTGTCCCAATACGGAGCCCTGTGGCACCCCACTAGTCACAACCTGCCATTCCGAGAAACACCCATTCACCGCTACCCTTTGCTTTCTATCTGCAAACCAGTTTTCTATCCATGTCAATATCTTCCCCCAATGCCATGAGCTCTGATTTTACCCACCAATCTCCTATGTGGGACCTTATCAAATGCCTTCTGAAAATCAAGGTACACTACATCCACTGGATCTCCCTTGTCTAACTTCCTGGTTACTTCCTCGAAAAACTCCAATAGATTAGTCAAGCATGATTTGCCCTTGGCAAATCCATGCTGGCTTGGCCCAATCCTATCACTGCTATCTAGATGTGCCACTATTTCATCTTTAATAATGGACTCTAGCATCTTCCCCACTACTGATGTTAGGTTGACAGGATGATAAATCTCTGTTTTCTCCCTCCCTCCTTTCTTAAAAAGTGGGATAACATTAGCCATTCTCCAATCCTCAGGAACTGATCCTGAATCTACAGAACATTGGAAAATGATTACCAATGCATCCGCAATTTCTGGGGCCACCTCCTTTAGTACCCTAGGATGCAGACCATCTGGACCTGGGGATTTGTTAGCCTTCAGTCCCATCAGTCTACTCATCACCGTTTCCTTCCTAATGTCAATCTGTTTCATTTCCTCTGTTACCCTATGTCCTTGGCCCATCCATACATCTGGGAGATTGCTTGTGTCTTCCCTAGTGAAGACAGATCTAAAGTACTTATTAAATTCTTCTGCCATTTCTCCGTTTCCCATAACAATTTCACCCAATTCATTCTTCAAGGCCCAACATTGTTCTTAACTATCTTCTTTCTCTTCACATACCTAAAAAAGCTTTTGCTATCCTCTTTTATATTCCTGGCAACTTATGTTCATACCTCATTTTTTCTCCCCATATTGCCTTTTTAGTTAAGTTCTGTTGTTCCTTAAAAATTTCCCAATCATCTGTCCTCCCACTCACCTTAGCTCTGGAGTACTTCCTTTTTTTAATGCTATGCAATCTCTGACTTCCTTTGTCAACCACTGTGGCCGCTTTCCCCCCTTTGAATTCTTCCTTCTCTGGGGATGAACTGATTTTGCACCTTGTGCATTATTCCCACGAATACCTGCCATTGCTGTTCCACTGTCTTTTCTGCTAGGATATCCATCCATTTAACTTTGGCCAGCTCTTCCCTCATGGCTCCATAGTCTCCTTTGTTCAACTGCAACACTGACACCTCCAATCTGCCCTTATAGACATTAAGAAAGAGGATGTGCTGGAGCTTTTGGAAAGTATCAAATTGGATAAGTCACCGGTACCAGATGAGATGTTCCCCAGGCTACTGTGGGAGCCGAGGGAGGAGATTGCTGAGCGTCTGGCGATGATCTTTGCATCACCAATGGGGAAGGGAGAGGTTCTGGAAGTTTGGAGGGTTGCAGATGTTGTTCCCTTATTCAAGAAAGGAAGTAGAGATAGCCCAGGAAATTATAGGACTGTGAGTTACTTCAGTGGTTGGTAGGTTGATGGAGAAGATCCTACGAGGCAGGATTTATGAACATTTGGAGAGGCATAATATGATTAGGTATAGTCAGCATGGCTTTGACAAAGGCAGGTCATGCCCTACGAGCCTGATTGAATTTTTTGAGGGTGTGACTAAACATGTTGATGAAGGTAGAGCAGTAGATGTATATGGATTTCAGCAAGGCATTTGATAAGGTACCCCATGCAAGACTTATTGAGAAGGTAAGGAGGCATGGGATCCAATGGGCCATTGCTTTATGGATCCAGAACTGGTTTACCCACAGAAGGCAAAGGGTGGTTGCAGACGGGTCATATTCTGCATGGAGGTCGGTGACCAGTGGTGTGCCTCAGGGATCTGTTCTGGGACCCCTACTTTTCGTGATTTTTATAAATGACCTGGATGAGGAAGTGGAAGGATGAGTTAGTAAATTTGCTGATGAAACAAAGTTTGGGAGTGTTGTGGATAGTGTGGAGGGCTGTTAGAGGTTATAGCGGGACATTGATAGGATGCAAAACTGGGCTGAGAATTGGCAGATGGAGTTCGACCCAGATAAGTGTGAGGTAGTTCATTCTGGCAGGACAAATATGATGGCAGAATATTGTATTAATGGTAAGACTCTTGGCAGTGTGGAGGATCAAAGGGAACTTGGAGTTCGAGTCCATAGGGCGCTCAGAGCTGCTGCACAGGTTGACTCTGTGGGTAAGAAGGCATACGGTACATTGGCCTTCATTAACCATGGGATTGAGTTCAAGAGCCGAGAGGTAATGTTGCAGCGATATAGGACCCTGGTCAGACCCCACTTGGAGTACTGTGCTCAGTTCTGGTCGCCTCACTACAGGATGTTTGTGGAAACTATAGAAAAGGTACAGACAAGATTTACAAGAATGTTACCCGGATGGGGGAGCATGCCTTATGAGAATAGGTTGATGAACTTGGCCTTTTCTCCTTGGAGCGACGGAGGGTGAGAGGTGACCCGAAGAGGTGTATAAGATGATTAGAGGCATTGATCATGCGGTTAATCAGAGGTCTTTTCCCAGAACCTCCCTGTCCTCAGTGTTGCTGGGACCCTGTGTGGGTGCTGGAGAGAGGGCTGAAAACATCACAACATGGTCAGTCAGGAGTGCCTGGGAATTATTCATCTCAGTTTCTGCTGACAGCCCCACATTACAGAAACCTGGCTCCTGTCAAATGACTCACTCTGCAAGACACCACAAACTGACTGAGAGGGGTGGTTGCAGCAAAGATGGTGGGATCAGACAGGCATCCCAGCTCTAATGCTGAGGACCTGCACTCCAGAGCCTTCACATAAACACTGACACACAAGGAGGGTTGGAGACTGAGGAACTGGACATCTCAGGTCAGGAGAGCGATGGACCACCTGCCTGGACAAATGCAACTCCGATAACTCTCAGTGGGAGTGGCACTGTAGTCTCGTGTGGTTAGTGCAGGACAGTTACAGCAACCCACATTCAGCTCCCGCTGCTGTTTTTAATGGGTTTGTACATTCTCCCCATGACCTCATGGGTTCCTCCCACAGTCCAAAGACATATGGGTCAGTAAGTTAATTGGTCACATTCAGTAGGTGTAACTGGGTGGCGCAGGCTGACTAGATCGTAGGGGCCTGTTGCTAATTGTATCTCTAAATAAAAATCAGTTAACTTCAGCAGCGTTCCATTACCACCCTAAACTCCCCCCCCCCCCAGCATTTATGGGGGGAATGAACAGTGGATGTTTTAGGCTGAGACCCTTCATCAGCAGGATATCTGCCCTCTCCAGGTATTGGACCTCCTTCCTAAGCAGCAAAGGACTAGCTTCACCACATTCTGGCTTCTGACCTCTTCCTTTCCAGTCCTGGCAAAGGGTCTCAGCTTGAAACGTTGACTATGTTTTCACCTCTGTAGTAGTGTTGGGTTAAGGATGCCTGATGATCCTCCAGCATCGTACATGTTCCACCTTCAGCAGAGGCACAGCAGTTGTCCCAGGGGTCTATTGGCTAGCCCACCCACCCTCTCAGGAGCAGCACTGAGAAGAAATAAACCAACAATTCCATTTGCTTCACTGAGTTTCCAGCAATTGCTTCCATGCCCCGTACCTGATTCAGATTTAGATTTATTTTCACACGCCCATCGAAACTTACAGCCAACAAAACTTAGGGGTGTGTTGGGGCAGTCCGCAACTGTCTCCATCATTCCAGCACCAACTGATTGTGATTAGGTCAGTGTTAAATTGGGGATTTGCTGGGCAGCGTGGCTCAATTGAAAAATAAATAATGGAGCACTAGATCACACTGTATGAATGTCAATGACGTGGCACCCGGGAAGGTCGGAATGTACAGCCAGTTATTTCTCTGTGTGGTGGTAATGTGCAAGAGTTAATGCTAAGACCTTAAGACATAGGAACAGAATCTGGCCATTCGGCCCATTGAGTCTGCTCAGCCACTCCATCATGGCTGATTTATTATCCCTCTCAACCCCATTCTCCTGCCTTCTCACTGTAACCTTCTGATGGATATTCACTTTTGGGGTTTATTGTGTGTTGTATTTAGAGAAAGGCAGTATGCAACAAGGTGATGCTGTGATAGATATCTATATTTTATGGGATGTCGGTGAAATATTATGATACTCCCGTATATTCTGGATATTTAAAAGTACATTGGTATATGCTTTGATTTACATATTTAAAATCTTTATCGGAACTTGATTCTCAATGGACTAGCTGAAGCAATAAAAGTGATTGACTGGAATGTGTGCGTTCAGTTTATACTCTCCCCAGGAAAGGACATGGAATACTGAGCAGAGCTGTGGGAAGGGAGCGGTGGAGGAGGGGGTGTGGGGGAACAGGAGAAGGAGTGAAGTAGGGCGAAGCACTTTCAGGGCTGTAACAGTCAGTGATAAATTTTACAGATTTTGCAACGTGCAGATTTGAAGAGTTTGGTCTGAGTGGGATGGAAGGTGCAACTCTCTAACGAGAAGTTAGAGGGAAAACAATGGGTGCTCATGTCCCAGGGTTTCGATGTTTCAGTAAAGATAGAGAGGCAGGTAAAAGAGGAGGCAGGTAAAAGTCAAGGAGAATATCACCACTGAATTCAGAAGGGTCAAAATGGAGGGTTCATCCACTGTCTGTATGGGTTGAACTCAGGAATATGAGGGTGCAATCACTCTGATGGGATGGTACTACAGACACCAATCCAATACGACTGGGACATTGAAGAACAGATATGCAAACAGATTAATTATGCGGACAGTGGGAAAATGCCTCTACAATTCTACCAACACAACTGATCGACAGATGATGCAATAGCCACAGTTCTTCATACTGTCCTTACACATCTGGAGAAAAAGGATGCTTATGTGAGAATGCTGTTCTTGGACCAGTTCAGAATTCAACACCAATAATTACCCCTAAGGTTGACAAGAAGCTCTGAGTTCTCGGCATTCCCCCGCCTCGTGTAGCTGGATCCTGGACTTCCTGTCGAATTGCCGGCAGGTAGTAAGAGTGGGCTCCCTCACCTCTGCCCCTCTGACTCTCAATACAGGAGACCCTCAGGCCTGTGTCCTAAGTCCCCTCCTTTACTCTCTGTATACCCATGACTATGTCGCCACCCACAGCTCCAATCTGCTAATTAAATTTGCTGACGACACTACACAGATTGGTCTAATCTCAACTAATAATGAGGTAGCCGACAGAGAAGAAGTTATCACCCTGACACGGTGGTGTCAAGAAAACAACCTCTTCCTCAATGTCCCAAAAACAAAGGAGCTGGTTGTGGATTACAGGCGGAATGGAGACAGGCTAATCCCTATTGACATCAATGGATCTGGGGTTGAAAGGGTAAACAGTTTTAAGTTCCCCAGCATCCACATCACCAAAAACCTCACGTGGTCTGTACACACCAGCTGTGTGGTGAAAAAGGCACAAAGCGCCTCTTTCACCTCAGACGGTTGAAGTACTTTGATATGGGCCCCCCAAATCCTAAGGACTTTCTACAGGGGGGTACAATTGAGAGCATCCTGACTGGTTGCATCACTGCCTGGTCTGGGAACTGTACCTCTCTTAATCGCAAGATTGCAGAGAGTGGTACGGACAGCCCAGCACATCTGTAGATTTGAACTCTCCACTGTTCAGGACCTTTATAAGTGTAAGGTGGTTCATTTTGGTAGGTCAAATATGATGGCAGAATATAGTATTAATGGTAAGACTTTTGGCAGTGTGGAGGATCAGAGGGATTTTGGGGTCTGAGTCCACATGACACTCAGAGTTGCTGCGCAGTTTGACTCTGTGGTTAAGAAGACGTATGGTGTATTGGCCTTCATCAACCAAGGGATTGAGTTTAAGAGCCAAGAGGTAATGTTGCAGCTATATAGGACCCCTGTCAGACTCCACTTGCAGTACTGTGTTCAGTTCTGGCCACCTCACTACAGGAAGGACATGGAAACCATAGAAAGGGTGCAGAGGAGATTTACAAGGATGTTGCCTGGATTGGGGAGCATGCCTTATGAGAATAGGTTGAGTAAACTTGGCCTTTTCTCCTTGGAGCAACAGAGGATGAGAGGTGTATAAGATGATGAGAGACATTAATCGTGTGGCTAGTCAGAGGCTTTTTCCCAGGGCTGAAATGGCTAACATGAGAGGGCTCAGTTTTAAAGTGCTTGGAAGTAGGTACAGAGGAGATATGAGGGGTAAGTTTTTTACACAGAGAGTGGTGAGTGTGTGGAATGGGCTGCCAGCGACGGTGGTGGAGGCGGATACAATAGGGTCTTTTAAGAGACTCCTGGATAGGTACATGGAGCTTAGAAAAATAGAGGGCTATGGGTAACTCTAGGTAATTTCTAAAGTAAGTACATGTTCGGCACAGTATTGTGGGCTGAAGGGCCTGTATTGTGCTGTAGGTTTTCTATGTTTCTATATTTACAGAAACAGGTGTATAAAAAGGTCCCAAAGGATCATTGGGGACCCAAGTCATCCCAACCACAAACAGTTCCGGGAAACTGTACCACAGTTGGTCACAGGATCAACAGGCTCCAGGACAGCTTCTTCCACCAGGCCATCAGGCTGATTAATTCATGCTTATACAATTGTATTTCTATGTTATATTGAATGTCCTAGTGTACACACTATTTATTATAAATTATGATAACTTGCATATTGCATATTTAGATGGAGATGAAATATAAAAATTTGTACTCCTCAGGTATATGAAAGATGTAAGAAATAAAGTCAATTGAATTCAATTCAATTCTAATGATCCCTGCTGATCTGCACATTTTCCCTTGTTTGTGATCCCTCTTGTGTCTCTTGATCTCATTACTGGAGACTCAGTATCACTCGACCCTGCCACTTTGATCTGGCCCATGCCTTCATTAACCTGGTCCAACACTACTTGCCTTTATTGGGAACTTTCTCGATCTATTATGATTTATGACTATCTTATTATGATTTAGGAGTATGAAATTGCTAAGGGTTCGTGGGGTGGTAGCTAAGGTTGGTTGGGTTATTGCTTACGGCTGGTGTTGTTGGCATGGATTGTAGGGAATGAGTGCTCAGGTTTGTAGGGATGTGGGAGATTAGTGGTAGGGTTGGGGAATGGAGGTGAGGGCCAGGAGGGAGGGAGAACCTCAATGCTATGCTGTGCAGGACAAAATAGTCCATTTGTCTGGTCAACGGATCCACACCCAACTTCTCATAACCTGAAGACGTGTGAGTTCATTGGCTGGTATGTAGATTCATGATAGAATCTAGGGTAGAAACTCATCATCACCTCTACTTTCTGACGAGGCTTGAGAAAGCTGGACTACGCACATCTGCAGTGCCTGTAAAAGGTATTCACCCCCTTCACCACCCCCCCCAGAAGTTAAGATGTTTTATGTTTTACAATATTGAATCACAGCGTATTTAATTTGGCTTTTTCGACAGTGATCAACGGAAAAAGACTCTTTCACGTCGAAGTGAAAGCAGATCTCTACAAAGTGATCTAAATTAATTACATACATCAAACACAAAATAATTGATTGCATAAGTATTCACCCCCTTTAATATGACACACCAAATCATCACGTGGCCAATTGGTTTTAGAAATCACATAATTAGTTAAATGGAGATCTGTTTTTGGAGACCTGTGCACAGACAAGGTGTTTCAAAGGCTCTAAAAGTATCTGGGAAATTATAGGCTGATAAATTTGATGACAGCAGTAGGTAAATTATTGGAAGGAATACTAAGAGACAGGATCTACAAGTATTTGGACAGACAGGGACTTATTAGGGAGAGTCAACGTGGCTTTGTGCATGGTAGGTCATGTTTAATCAATCTATTAGAGTTTTTCGAGGAGATTACCAGGAAAGTAGATGAAGGGAAGGCAGTGGATGTTGTCTACATTGACTTCAGTAAGGCCTCTGACAAGATCCCGCATGGGAGGTTAGTTAGGAAGATTCAGTCGCTAGGTATACATGGAGAGGTAGTACATTAGATTAGACATCGGCTCAATGGGAGAAGTCAGAGAGTGGTAGTGGAGGATTGCTCTTCTGAGTGGAGGCCTGTGTCTAGTGGTGTGCCACAGGGATCAGTGCTGGGTCCATTGTTATTTGTCATCTATATCAATGATCTGGATGATAATGTGGTAAATTGGATCAGCAAATTTGCTGATGATACAACGATTGGAGGTGTAGTGGACAGTGAGGAAGGTTTTCAAAGCTTGCAGAGGGATTTGGACCAGCTGGAAAAATAGGCTGAAAAATGGCAGATGGAGTTTAATGCAGACAAGTGTGAGGTATTGCACTTTAGAAGGACAAACCAAGGTAGAACATACAAGGTAAATGGTAGGGCACGGAGGAGTACAGTAGAACAGAGGGATCTGGGAGTAGAGATACATAATTCCCTAAAAGTGTCATCACAGGTAGTTAGGATCATAAAGAGAGATTCTGATACATTGGCCTTTATAAATCAAAGTATTGAGTATAGTTGTTGGACTGTAATGGTGAGGTTGTATAAGACATTGGTGAGACTGAATTTGGAGTATTGTGTGCAGTTTTGGTCACCTAGTTACAGGAAGGATATTAATAAGGTTGAAAGAGTGCAGAGAAGGTTTACAAGGATGTTGCCGGGACTTGAGAAACTGAGTTACAGAGAAAGGTTGAATAGGTTTTGACTTTATTCCCTGGAGCGTAGAAGAATGAGGGGAGATTTGATAGAGGTGTATAAAATTATGATGGGTATAGATAGAGGTAATGCAAGCAGGTTTTTTCCACAGAGGCTAGAGGAGAAAAAAAAAACCAGAGGACATGGGTTAAGGGTGAAGAAAAAGTTTAAAGAGAATATTAGAAGGGGGCTTCTTCACACAGAGAGAGGTGGGAGTGTGGAATGAGCTGCCAGATGAAGTGGTAAATGTGGGCTCACTTTTAACATTTAAGAAAAACTTGGACAGGAATATGGATGAGAGGTGTATGGACGGATCTGGTCCAGGTGCAGGTCAGTGGGACTAGGTAGAAAAATGGTTCATCACAGCCAAGAAGGGCCGAAGGGCCTGTTTCTGTGCTGTAATGTTCTATGGTTCTAAGGTTCTATGATTGTAGTAAAATACAGGCATATCTGAAAGGTCCAACTGCTGTTGAGTCAGAATCCTCGGAAAAACTTCACCATGAAGACAAAAATACACTCCAAGCAACTTCATGAAGACAGCAGGCTGTCCTCAGAATGGAGTGACCGTGCAAGAAGGGGACTAGTGAGGGAGTTACAAGGAGGAATTACTCTGGAGGAGGAACAAGTTTCAGTGGCTGAGATGGGAGAGTGCGCGGGTGCTTCACTTTGTGGGAGAGTGGCAAAGAGAAAGCCATTGTTGTAAAAAAGACTCAGAAGAAATCTCGCTGGAGTTTGCCATATGGCATGTGGGAGACTGAAGTTAGCTGGAAGTCGGTCTATGCTCTGAATAAATCAACATTGAGCTTTTTGGCTGTCAGACTAAATGCTATGTTTGACATCACACATCATCAAAACACACCATCCCAACCGTGAGGCACGGTGGCGGCTGCATCATGCTGTGGGGATGCTTCACTGCAGTAGGCCCTGGTAGGCTTGTGAAGGTACAGGGTACAATGAATGCAGCAAAATACAGGGAAATCCTGGAGGAAAACCTGATGCAGTCTGCAAGAGATCTACAACATAGAAAACCTATAGCACAATACAGGCCCCTTGGCCCACAAAGCTGTGCCGAACATATCTTTACCTTAAAAATCACCTAGGGTTACCAATAGCCCTCTATTTTTCTAAGCTCCATGTACCTATCCAGGATCTCTATCATATCCGCCTCCACCACCATCACCTGCAGCCCGTCCAACACACTCACTGCTAGTCATTTCAGCGCCGGAGAAAGCCTCTGACTATCCACACGATCAATGCATGCCTCTCATCATCTTATACACCTCTATCAGGTCACTTCTCGTCCTCCGTTGCTCCAAGGAGAAAAGGCCGAGTTCACTCAACCTATTCTCATAAGGCATGGTCTCCAATCCAGGCAACAACTTTGTAAATCTCCTCTGCACCCTTTCAATGGTTTCCACATTCTTCCTGTAGTTTATAAGATTATGAGAGGCATAGATAGAGTAAACTAACAAGATCTTTCTCCCAGGGTTGAAATGTCTGATACCAGAGGGCATACATACATATACTCAATGAACTGATTTATGAGAGTCAAATTGCCAAAAGATTTTGTCAAAGGCCAGATCAGACCTGGGAAATGAATATACAAGGGTATACGTGCTATCGTAGGGACAGAAATGTGGGCAGAGGGGGTGGGGTGGCCCTATTGGTGAGGAATGAGATTCAGTCCTTTGCAAAGGGGGACATAGGATCAGGAGAAGTAGAGTCTGTGTGAATAGAACTGAGGAACAGTAAGGGCTAAAAGACCCTAATGGGTGTTGTCTCCAGGCCACCAAACAGTAGCATGGATATTGGCTGCAAGTTGAATAGGGAGTTAACATTGGCATGTGGCAAAGGTAATGTCACTGTAGTTATAGGGGATAGGGGATTCTATAGTCAGGGGGGCAGATAGGAGATTTTGTAGGGAAGATCGGGAGTCTCAGATGGTATGTTGCCTCCCTGGTCCCGGGGTCCGGGACATCTCAGATCGGGTGCAGGTTATTCTCGAGAGGGAGGGCAAGAACCCAGATGTTGTGGTCCATGTAGGGACCAACGACGTGGGTAGGATGAGTGAGGGGGTCCTGCGTAGTGAGTTCAGGGAGTTAGGTGCGAAGCTGAAGGGCAGGACCTCCAGGGTAACAATCTCAGGATTGCTACCTGTGCCACGTGCGAGTGAGGTATATATGTAAAGTTAGGTAAGGGAGAAATACAAAGAGATCTAGGAGTCCTTGTTCATCAGTCACTGAAGGTGAATGAGCAAGTGCAGCAGGTGGTGAAGAAGGCTAATGGAATGTTGGCCTTTATTACAAAGGGAATTGAGTACAAGAGGAAGGAAATCCTTTTGCATTTGTACAGGGCCCTGGTGAGATCACACCTGGAGTATTGTGCACAGTTTTGGTCTCCAGGGTTAAGGAAGGACATCCTGGCTGTAGAGGAAGTGCAGCATAGATTCACAAGGTTAATTCCTGGGATGTCCAGACTGTCTTACGCAGAGAGGTTAGAGAGACGGGGCTTGTACACGCTGGAATTAAGGAGATTGAGAGGGGATCTGATTGCAACATATAAGATTATTAAGGGATTGGACAAGATAGAGGCAGGAAATATGTTCCAGATGCTGGGAGAGTCCAGTACCAGAGGGCATGGTTTGAGAATAAGGGGTTGGTCATTTAGGACAGAGTTAAGGAAAAACTTCTTCTCCCAGAGAGTTGTGGGGGTCTGGAATGCACTGCCTCAGAAGGCAAAGGAGGCCAATTCTCTGGATGCTTTCAAGAAGGAGCTAGATAGGTATCTTATGGATAGGGGAATCAAGGGATATGGGGACAAGGCAGGAACCGGGTATTGATAGTAGATGATCAGCCATGATCTCAGAATGGCGGTGCAGGCTCGAAGGGCCGAATGGTCTACTTCTGCACCTATTGTCTATTGAACTGAATAAGTATATTACATCTGTCGGCACTGTGGAAGACACGAGAAGTATGCTGGTTCTTCCAGAGGGTAAAGGGGCAGAAATGAGTGAGTGTACTAGGGAGCAGCTGCCTGGGAAACTGAAATGTCTGAAGGTAGCTAAATCACCTGGACCAGATAGTGAGTACCTCAGGGCTCTGAAAGTGCTGGCTGAAGAGATGGTGGAGACATTAGTAATGATCTTTCAAGAATCACTGGATTCTGGCATGGTTCAGGAGGGCAGGAAAATTGAAAATGTCATTCCACTACTCAAGAAAGGACAGAAGCAGAAGAAAAGAAATTAAGCCAGTTAGTTTGACCTCAGTGGTTGGGATGATGTTGGAAACGGTTTTTAAGGATGTGATTTCAGAGTACTTGGAGGCATATGATAAAATAGCCGTAGTCAGCATGGTTCCCTCAAGGGAAAATCTTGCCTGACAAATCTGTTGGAATCCTTTGAAGAAATAACAAGTAGGGTAGGCAAAGGAGAATCAGTTGATGTTGTGTACATGAATTTTCAGAAGGCCTTTGACATGGTGCTACACATGAGGCTGCCTAACAACTTAAGAGTCTGAGGTATTACAGAAAATATTCTAGCATGGATTAAACAGTGGCTGATTGGCAGGAGGTGATGAACGGGAATAAAAGGAGCCTTTTCTGTTTGGTTTCCAGTGACTAGTGGTGTTCCACAGGGTTTTGTGCTGGGACCAATTCTTTATATGTTATATGTCAATGATTTGGATGATGGAAGTGATGGCTTTGTAGTTACGTTTGCAGGTGAAACAAAGTTAGGTGGTGGGGCAGGTAGTTTTGAGGAAGGAAAGAGGCTACAGAAAGACAGACAGATTAGGAGAATGGGCAAACAAGGAAGCAAAAATTAGTGGGAAGACAGGGAATTTTTTAAAAGCTTACAAAAGGAAACTAAGAAGGTCATTACAAGGGAAAAGATGAACTATGAAAGGAAGCTAGCAAATAATATCAGAGGATACTAAAAGCTTTTTCAAGTATATAAAGAGTAAAAGACGGGTGAGAGTAGATATAGGACCGATAGAAAATGATGCTGGAGAAATTGTAATGGGAGATAAGGAGATGGGGAACAACTAAATGAGTATTTTGCATCAGTCTTCACCGAGGAAGATATCAGCAATATACCAGACATTCAAGGGTGTCAGGGAAGAGAAATATACGCAGTCACAATTATGACAGAGAAAGTACTCAGGAAGCTGAATAGTCTAAGGGTAGATAAATGTCCCGGACCAGATGGAATGCACCCTCGTGTTCTGAAGGAAGTAACAGTGGAGATTGTGGAGGCATTAGCAATGATCTTTCAAAAGTCGACAGATTCTGACCTGGTTCCAGAGGACTGGAAGATTGTAAATGTCACTCCGCTATTTAAGAAGGGGGCAAGGAAGCGACAAAGAAATTATAGACCTGTTAGCTTGACATCGGTGGTTGGGAGTTGTTGGAGTCGATTGTCAAGGATGAGGTTATGGAGTACCTGGAAGCATATGACAAGATAGACAGAACTCAGCATGGTTTTGTTAAAGGAAAATCTTGCTTGACAAACCTATTGCAATTTTTTGAGGAAATTACAAGTGGGCTAGACAAGGGAGATGTAGTGGATGTTGTGTATTTGGATTTTCAGAAGGCCTTTGACAAGGTGCCACACATGAGGCTGCTAAACAAGATCCCATGGAATTACGGGAAAGTTACATACATGGTTGTAGTGTTGGTTGATTGGCAGGAAACAGAGAGTGGGAATAAAGGGAATAAAGGGCTGCCGGTTACCAGTGGTGTTCCACAGGGGTCTGTGTTAGGGCCACCTCTTTTTACGTTGTATATCAACGATTTGGATTATGGAATAGATGGCTTTGTGGCTAAGTTGCTGATGATACAAAGATAGGTGGAGGGCCCGGTAGTGCTGAGGAAACAGAGAGTCTGCAGAGAGACTTGGATAGATTGGGGGAATGGGCAAAGAAGTGGCAAATGAATTACAATGTCAGAAAGTGTATGGTCATGCACTTTGGTAGAAGAAATAAACAGGCAGACTATTATTTAAATGGGGAAAGAATTCAAAGTTCTGAGATGCAACGGGACTTGGGAGTCCTCATGCAGGATACCCTTAAGGTTAACCTCCAGGTTGAGTCGGTGGTGAAGAAGGCGAATGCAATGTTGGCATTCATTTCTAGAGGAATGGAGTATAGGAGCAGGGATGTGATGTTGAGGCTCTATAAGGCACTGATAAGACCTCACTTGGAATACTGTGTGCAGTTTTGGGCTCCTTATTTAAGAAAGGATGTGCTGACATTGGAGAGGATTCAGAGAAGATTCACTAGAATGATTCTGGGAATGAGAGGGTTAACATATGAGGAACGTTTGACTGCTCTTGGACTGTACTCCTTGGAGTTTAGAAGAATGAGGGGACCTCATAGAAACATTTCGAATGTTGAAAGGCATGGACAGAGTTGATGTGGCAAAGTTGTTTCCCTGGTGGGGAGTCTAGTACGAGAGGACATGACTTCAGTATTGCAGGACACCCATTCAGAACAGAGATACGAAAAAGTTTTTTTGACAGAGGGTGGTGAATCTGTGGAATTTGTTGCCACGGGCGGCTGTGGAGGCCAAGTCATTGGGTGTATTTAAGGCAGAGGTTGATAGGTATCTGAGTAGTCAGGGCATCAAAGGTTATGGTGAGAAGGCGGGGGAATGGGACTAAAGGGGAGATTGGATCAGCTCATGATGAAATGGTGGAGCAGACTCGATGGGCCAAATGGCTGACTTCTGCTCCTTTGTCTTATAGTTTTATGGTCTTATGGGTAAAGAAATCGCAGGTGGAATACAGTGTTGGGAAGTGTATGGTCATGCAATTGGTAGAAGAAATAAAACGGTAGACTAATTTCTAAATGGATGGAAAATTCAAAAATCTGTGGTGCAAAGGGTTGTAAGTCCTTGTGCAGATTCCTTAAGAGTTAGTTTGCAGATTGAGTCTGTGTTGAGAAAGGTAAATGAGATGTGGAGAGGATGTTTCTTATAGTGGGGGAGTCCCTAGGACCAGAGGGCACAGATAGAGTGGATGTGGAGAGGATGTTTACTATAGTGGGGGAGACTAGGACCAGAGGGAAGAGATAGAGTGGACATAGGGAGGATGTTTTGGATGGTGGGGGAGTCTGGGACCAGAGGACACAGACAGAGTGGATGTGGAGAGGATGTTTCCTATACTGGGGGAGTCTAGGACCAGAGGACACAGACAGAGTGGATGTGGAGAGGATGTCTCCTATAGTGGGGGAGTCTGGGACCAGAGGACACAGACAGAGTGGATGTGGAGAGGATGTTTCCTATAGTGGGGGAGTCTAGGACCAGAGGGAACAGACAGAGTGGATGTGGAGAGGATGTTTCCTGTAGTGGGGAAGTATAGGACCCGAGGACACAGATAGAGTGGATGTAGAGAGGATGTTTCCTATAGTGGGGGAGTCTAAGACCAGAGGACACAGACAGAGTGGATGTGGAGAGGATATTTCCTATAGTGGGTGAGACTAGGACCAGAGGACACAGACAGAGTGGATGTGGAGAGGATGTTTCCTATAGTGGGGGAGTCTAGGACCAGAGGACACAGACAGAGTGGATGTGGAGAGGATGTTTCCTATAGTGGGGGAGTCTTGGACCAGAGGACACAGACAGAGTGGATGTGGAGAGGATGTTTCCTGTAGTGGGGGAGTCTAGGACCAGAGGACACAGATAGAGTGGATGTGGAGAGGATGTTTCCTATAGTGGGGGAGTCTAGGACCAGAGGACACAGACAGAGTGGATGTGGAGAGGATGTTTCCTATACTGGGGGAGACTAGGACCAGTGGACACAGATAGAGTGGATGTGGAGAGGATGTTTCCTATAGTGGGGGAGACTAGGAACAGAGGACACAGTCTCAGATTAGCGACGTCCTGTTAGAACAGAGATCAGGAGGATTTCTTTGGACAGTGTGTTGTGAATCTGTGGAATTCATTGCCAAAGGGTATAATTAAGGCAGAGTTGAGAGATTCAGGGCATGATGGGATATGGAGAGAAGGCAGAAGATTGAGCTGTGAGGGAAATGGAGCAGCCATGATGAAAAGGCGTAGCAGTCTTGATGGGCCGAATGACTTAAATCTGCTCCTATCTCTTTTTGTCTTATGCATCTTGGAGAATATATTGACTGGCTGCATCACAACCTGGTATGGAAGCACTAATGTCCTTGAATGGGAGATTCTACAAATAGTAGAGGATATGGCCCAGTCCATCACAGATAAAACCCTCCCTACCGTTGGGTACGTCTACATGAAATGTTCTATCAGGAAAGTAGCTCCCATCATCAAGGACCCCACCACCCAGGTCATGCTCTCTTCTCGCTGCTGTCATCAGGAAGAAAGTGAAGGAGCCTCAGGACTCACAGCACAAGATTCATGTCCAGTTATTCCCCCTCAACCATCAGGCTCTTGAACCAAAGGGGATGGCTTCACTCCACTTCACTTGCCCATTACTTAGGTGTAGTACCCCATCATTGAAATGTTTCCACAACCTATGGACTCGCTTTCAAGGACATTTTATCTCATGTTCTCGATATTTATTGCTTATTTGTTTGTTATTATTTTTTCTTTTTGCATTTGCAGTTTGTTGTTTTTTTGCAGATTGGATGAGCACTCGCATTGGTGTTGTCTTTCCTTGATTCCATTATGGTCATTATTCTTTTATGGACTAATTGAGTATGCCCACAAGAAAATGAATCCAGGTTTGTATATGGTAATATATATTTACTTTGATAATAAATTTACTTTGAACTTTGAACGTAATCGGGCTTGCTTTTCCAGATACTCAGCATACTGCCCCTCAGAATCCTCTCCAATTATTGTCCACCATTGAAGTAAGACTCTTTGGTCTATAATTCCCAGGGTTATCCTTACTGACTTTCTTCAACAAAGGAATAACATTTGCCAATCTCCGATCATCTAGTACTCCTCCTGAGGCCAGTGAGGATGTGAAGATCATCACCAAAGGCACAGCAATCTCTTCCCTCGCTTCCTGCAGTAACCACGGGTATCTTCCATCCAGCCCTGGGATCTTACCTATCTTTATATTTTCCAAATGCTCCAGCATATTGTCTTTTTGTGCTGAAACTGTAGAGGCTTCAGAGGAGATTCATGAAAACGTTTCTGAGTGTTTGGGTGTCCCCAGACTGGATTAGATTGACAGGGAACTGTCCAATGCTCAGTGCTGTGGCGACCCATTTCCTAGCGTATCCGAACCGGCTCACAATTAGATAGCCTACGGGGGTTTGCGAGCACAGAGCTTTGGAGCCTCTGCGCCATGGGGGGCCGGTTGACAGAGGCTTAAAAGTGAGGCTGAAGTTTTCGAATAAAGTTTTTTTCCTTCGACTGCAGTTACCGACTCCGTGTCGTAATTTTAGCGCTGCGTGTAGCACACCGCTACAACTGGTGACCCCGACGGTCCAAACGATTTTTGGACCAGAAATGACCGACGCCGCCTCTGTTCATGCGGTTTCGTTGAAACTGCCGGGTTTCTGGGCACAGCGCCCGGACCTATGGTTCCAGCAAGCCGAAGCCCAATTCCACCTTCGCCAGATCACCTCAGAAGACACCCGCTACTACTACGTGGTGAGCTCCCTCGACCAGGACACAGCGGCCCAGGTCGCGGAGTTCGTACAGTCGCCCCCGGCAGACGGCAAGTACACGGAATTCAAAGCCCTGCTCCTCAGGACTTTCGGACTCTCACGGCGCGAGCGGGCTGCCCGTTTACTGCACCTGGATGGCTTGGGCGACAGACCTCCTTCGGCTTTAATGAATGAGATGTTGTCTCTCGCCGACGGACACACACCCTGCTTCATGTTTGAGCAGGCATTCCTGGAGCAGCTGCCCGAGGACATACGCCTGCTGCTGTCCGACGCGGATTTCAGTGACCCCCGGAAGGTGGCTAGCAGCTTAATATAGGAGGTGATAGCCCCCCAGCCCGGCCAAGCTTAAGAAATCTCGTTTGGGTGGATGCTGTGCAATGTGACCCCTGTTACAAATCAGTACCACAAAATAACAAACAGGACTTTGCAGCAAACCTGCACGGCGCACGGATCTTCTCCAAGGTAGACCTCGTCCGAGGGTACCATCAAATCCCGATGCATCCTGATGATGTCCCCAAAACGGCTCTCATCACCCCGTTTGGCCTTTTCGAGTTCCTCCGCATGCCGTTCGGCCTGAAGAATACCGCACAGACGTTCCAGCGGTTAATGGACGCGGTGGGACGGGACCTGGACTTCGCGTTCATCTATTTGGACGACATCCTCATAGCCAGCGGCAGTCGTCAGGAGCATCAGTCCCACCTCCGTCAACTCTGCGCCCGACTGAGTGAGTACGGTCTTACAATCAACCCCGCCAAATGCCAGTTCGGACTCGATACCATTGACTTCCTGGGCCACAGGATTACTAAAGACGGGGCAACCCCTCTGCCCGCTAAGGTAGATGCGGTCCGCCACTTCCCCCGACCCACCACGATCAAAGGCCTTCAGGAATTCGTAGGTATGGTCAATTTCTACCACCGCTTCCTCCCTTCAGCTGCCCGGATCATGCGCCCCCTATTCACCCTGCTGTCCGGTCCAGGCAAGGACATTACCTGGGACGAGGAGTCCGCCGCCGCTTTCGTTCAAACGAAGGAAGCTTTGGCGAATGCCGCAATGCTAGTACATCCCAGAATGGACGCCCCTACCGCCCTCACAGTGGACGCATCAAACACGGCAGTCGGTGGGGTGCTGGAGCAACGCATCGCAGGTTGCTGGCAACCCCTGGCGTTTTTCAGCAAACACCTGCGGCCACCCGAGCTCAAGTACAGTGCTTTCGACCGGGAACTGTTGGCGCTCTACCTGGCAATCCGGCATTTCAGGTACTTCCTAGAAGGTCGGCCCTTCACCGCGTTCACGGACCACAAACCGCTTACCTTTGCGTTCACGAAAGCGTCCGACCCCTGGTCGTCCCGCCAGCAACGCCACCTGTCCTACATCTCTGAATACACAACGGATGTCCGGCACGTCTCGGGTAAGGACAATGTCATGGCAGATGCGCTCTCTCGCCCTACCGTTCATGCCCTTTCCCAAGGGGTAGACTTTGAGGCACTGGCAGAGGCGCAGCAGGCGGATGAGGAGATTCCGAGTTACAGAACCGCAGTCTCCGGTTTACAGCTCCAGGACTTCCCCGTGGGCCCAGGTGAGAGGACCCTACTCTGTGATGTCGCCACTGGCCAGCCCCGTCCCGTCGTCCCGACAGCCTGGCGGCGCCGTGTTTTCGACTCCATTCATAACTTGGCGCATCCCTCCATCCGGACAACTGTCCGGCTGGTTTCCAGCAGGTTTGTTTGGCACGGACTCCGCAAACAGGTCAGTGAATGGGCCAGAACGTGCATGCACTGCCAGATGGCCAGGGTGCAGCGGCACACCAAAGCCCCACCGCAGCAGTTCCATCCCGCCCACCGGCGTTTCGACCACATTCATGTGGATATCGTGGGCCCCCTGCCAGTGTCGCGCGGAGCGCGGCACCTCCTGACTATTGTGGACCGGTTCACAAGATGGCCAGAGGCGGTCCCGCTCACCGACACCACCTCCGAATCTTGCGCCCGAGCCCTGATCGCCACCTGGATATCTCGCTTTGGTGTACCAGCCCACATTACCTCTGACAGAGGCGCCCAGTTCACCTCCAGCCTGTGGTCAGCTATGGCCAGCCTTTTGGGGACTCAGCTGCACCACACAACTGCCTACCACCCACAGTCGAACGGGCTAGTGGAGCGTTTCCACCGTCACCTGAAGTCGGCCCTCATGGCCTGCCTGCGAGGAGCCAACTGGGCGGACGAGCTTCCCTGGGTCCCACTCGGCATCCGCACAGCGCCCAAGGACGACCTGCACGCCTCTCGGCCGAGTTGGTATAGGCGAGGCCCTGGTCGTCCCCGGGGAGTTCCTACCAGCCCCAAGGGGGCAAGAGGAAGATCCCGCAGCAGTCCTGGGCAGACTACGCAAGAAGCTAGGTA
This sequence comes from Hypanus sabinus, assembly GCF_030144855.1. Lineage (NCBI taxonomy): Eukaryota > Metazoa > Chordata > Chondrichthyes > Myliobatiformes > Dasyatidae > Hypanus > Hypanus sabinus. Next base: position 192,052,017 of record NC_082708.1, read on the forward strand.
ACCTGGCCCCCATACCCACTTCACAGCATGGGCGGCACCCGACCTGCGTACCCAAAGACCTGCAGAACTGTAAGTTTGTGTTTGTACGAAGGGGCAGGCATCGGCCACCACTGCAGCGGCCATACAAGGGGCCGTTTATGGTGCTCCGGAACAACGGGTCCACGTTCGTGCTGGACGTTGGGGGGAAGGAGGAGGTTTTCACGGTGGACCGCCTCAAACCGGCCCATGTGGACCTGGCACAACCGGCCGAGTTTCCGGCACCTCGGCGCAGAGGCCGACCTCCCAAGCAGGTTCTGGCCCAGACTGTGGACATTGGGGGGTGTATCGCCAGTTCTGGTGGGGGGTTATGTGGCGACCCATTTCCTGGCACATCCGAACCGACTCACAATTAGATAGCCTACGGGGGTTTGCGAGCACAGAGCTTTGGAGCCTCTGCGCCATGGGGGGTGGGTTGACAGAGGCTTAAAAGTGAGGCTGAAGTTTTCGAATAAAGTTTTTTTCCTTCGACTGCAGTTACCGACTCCGTGTCGTAATTTTAGCGCTGCGTGTAGCACACCGCTACAGTGCTCTAATTTTATCAGTATTGTTAGGCTTAGTTTTGACCACATGTGAGCTGTTGGGAATTTCATAGTGTGAGCTCAGAGAAAGGTAAAAGGATGCTGCCAGTGCAGGGTGTCCGTGTTGTGAGGTTGCTGCCTGGCCTCCAACTATCAGAACTGATTCACTGTGTTCAGTACTCGGTGTATCAGGGGAAAGACAAGCAAGTGTCCTGAGAGGTAAGTGCTTTGGAACCCCTAGCATTCCGGTCCCTGGAATAAGGAACTGTACCAACTCGAATAACTGCATGTCCATCATAGTTTCACCGTGAACCGAGGTCAGACCGTGAGGGAGATGGACGAGAGTTTCTGTACTGACATGGCCTATTTAAGGTAGCAGTAATGGAGTTGGGTGACAGCATACTGGTGATTTATAAGGCAAGAAATACAACCAAATCATTCATTAATAAGAGCCTTCCAGTGGTAAATTGTGGTAATCTTTCACCAAAAGCAGTGAAGAGGCTAGCGAAGGCAAGGCGGACTTAAGGTTTGAGCCGTGCAGTTGCAAAGTTGGAGCGTGGCATGTTTGAGGACAAGTGGTTAGAGTGAGGCTGAAGCACCGTCGAGATGGAGACAGAGTGGGAGATCAAATGGAATTCAAGTTTGATTATCATTTAACCAGGCATAGATACTGCCGAATGAAACAACACTCCCCTGGGGCCAAGGTGAAAAATATACACAATACATTCAAAATAGTGAGCAAAAAAACAAACATGACAGAAGTACATTGCCCAAGTCCCAGAGCAATATGTCCTGCAAAGTGATAGTATGATTCCCAGAAGTGTGCAGACACACACAGTCTAGTCTGTCGCCCACCGATCGAGCACTGGAGGGCAGATTGACGGGAGAGGCCAGCCCCCACCAGGCACGGACTCCATGTTACTCCGACTCCAGCATCTCCTCACCTGGAGTGGGCAGACAACAGCTTGAGGCCTAGTCCTTGCTGTGCTCGAGGCTACCCAGCTGACTCATGGTCTGTCACGCCACCAAACAAGGGAAACAGGCCTGTGGCTTCTTACATTGTCAATGTCCAGCAAGATCTGGTGATCACAAGAGAAACGTCCAAGACGACTACGCACGGTCACACTGCAGGCTGCACAAACCCCGGTGCCCCTGATGCTCCCCTGCAGCAGACAGCTACATGGTATGCACCGTGCAGCTCCTCTGGTGCCCAGCTCAGCCCAGCCCAGCACCCCCCCCCCCCCGACACCCCGCCCGGCCCAGACCCCCAATGAGCCAAGCCCAGCTCCCCCCGGCATGCAGCCCAGCCTAGCACCGCCCCCCCCCGGCACCCAGCCCAGCTCAGCCCTGCCCAGAGCCCAGCCCAGACCCTCCCCCCGACACCCAGCCCAGATCACTGATGGTTAAGACCTAAAGCTCTTGACTCCAGCTCCATTCTGTGACTGTAAAAAAGACCCTTTACAAAGGGAAGACAAGTAACTTTGCTTGGAACCCAAGGGGTGTGCTGTGTCCAAATGTGCTGTCATCTTACCAGGAGCATGAGCAGGAGCACTGAGAGGAGTCGACACAGTGGGTTTCAGCCATGATCTTATTGAATGGCAGGGCAGGCTCAATGGGCCAGATGGCCTACTGCTGCTCCTATTTCTTATGTTCTTATGTTTTGGAAACAGTCCACCTAAACTGAGAGTGAGCTTGGATTGATCTGAGGGCCAAGGTGACTTGGAAGGGTTGACTGCGGCCTAGGGCCCGACCCAATGTTTGTACGATTTAAACACTGGCCCAGATAGTTTGATAAGGTAAGGTGTCCGGACTAGAAGTGAGGATCAGGCCAACTCTGCTCTCACTTCCGCGATGTGTTTTCCCTTTCTCAGCGGCACAGAGGCTGTGATTGGCCCTGCTGTGTGATGAACCAAGGCTGAGGTTATGGGCCTACTCCGGCTGCCGGGGTCTATGGACTCACTTTGCTTGCCTTTATTGTTTACACCACTTGTTTATTTCTCTCTCTCCCTTTCTCTGTAAGCAGTCAACTCAAGGTTGTATAATTTATACATACTTTGAGAATAAATGTACTGTGCACTTTGGCCTAGAGAAATAACTGCATGTTCCTCATAGTTTCACAGTGAACCGAGGTCAGACCGTGAGGGAGGAGATGGACGAGGGTTTCTGTACTGACATGGCCTGGGGAAATAACTGCATGTCCATCATAGTTTCACAGTGAGCCGAGGTCAGACCGTGAGGGAGATGGAGGAGGGTTTCTGTATTGACATGGCCTGGGGAAATAACTGCATGTTCCTCATAGTTTCACAGTGAGCCGAGGTCAGTCAACACAAACTGGTAGCGAGGAGATGGAGGAAAAGCTGCTGCACTGTCGGACAGGATGAGGGGTGGGATGTTTGGAAGTTAAGAATGGGGGATTAAACTTCCGGATGATATCTGGATGAAGGTTCTTGCCCCAAAATGTCAACAGTTTATTCCCTTCCATAGATGCTGCCTGAGTGGCTGAGTTCCTCATTGTCTTGTGTGTGTGTTGTTCAAGATTTGCAGCATCTGCAGAATCTCTTGTGTTTAGGGATAGAACTTGTTGCTTATGGTCAAGAACAAAGAACGAACAAAGAAAAATGAGCAGTGAGCAACAAGTTGTGATCCTTTCAGACATAGACTATCTCTGACTGAAAAGATAACAACATTCTACTAATAACAATTAACCCATGCAATAACCAGATTGGAGTGGCATGTTGCCTACCAAAGTCTTATCCAACTTCAACATCCCATCTCCTGTACTTAGTACTTTGATTTATGAAAGTCAACATGTCAACGTGCAGTAACCAGATTGGAGTGGCATGTCACCTACTACAGGAAAACTGCAGAACTGCTGGAAAAACGGTACTACACTTGGGAAAACTCACTGAACAGATATGTGTATACAGGCCATAGAGTCACAGAACAGAAAAGCTGGCATTTCAGCCCATCTGCTCCATTGACCAGAGCCCTCCACACCCCTACTATCCATGTACCTGTCCAAACTTCTCTTAAATGTTGAAATCAAGCTTGCACGGTACACTTGTGCTGGCAGCTCGTTCCACACTCTCACAACTCTCTGTGTGAAGAAGTTTCCCCTCATGTTCCTCTTAAACTTTTCACCTTTCACTCTTAACCAGTTGTAGTGGAAAAAAAAGTCTGCTTGCATTTACCCTATCTCTACCCCTCATAATTTGTATATACCTCTATCAAATCTCCTCTCTCCAGGAATAAAGTCCTAATCTTTTCAATCTTTCCCTATAACAGGTCCTCCTGGCCCAGCACCATCCTTGTAAACTTTCTCTACACTCTTTCAATGTTATTTACATCTTTCCTGTAGGTAGGTGACCAGAACTGTAGACAGTGCTACAAATTAGACCTAAGCAATGTCTTTTACAACTTCAAGATAACATCCCAGCTCCTGTACTCGATACTCTGATTTATGAAGGCCAGGATGCCAAAAGCTACCAATACAACCCGATCTACCTGTGATGCCACATTCAGATAATTATGGATCTGTACTCTATTTTTCCTCAGTGGAAAATTCCTAGTGGCATTTACCTCATCTATACCCCTCATAAGGTTGTATAGCTGTCAAATCTCCTATCAATCTTCTAGCTTCTAAAGAACATAGCCCTAATCTATTCAATCTTTCTGTATAACTCAGGTAATACAGATCCGGCAGCATCCTTGCAAGTTTTCTCTGTATTTTTTTTTCAACATTATTTACATCTTTCCTATTGGTAAGTGACCAAAATGGCACACTATACACCAAATTAGGCCTCACCAAAGTCTTATCCAACTTCAACATTATATCCCATCTCCAATATGCAATACATTGACTTATGATATTCAACATGTCAAAAGATTTCTTTATGACCTTATCTATCTGTTCAATGAGTTATGGACCTGTATTCTCAGATCCCTTTGTTCAACCACACTCCTCAGCACCCTTCTGTTCATTGTGTAAGTCCTACCCTCATTGATCCTACCAAAGTGCAACACCTTGACTAATCTGCTATTTTTCATCCCATTTTTCCAGCTGGTCCAGATCCTGCTGCAAGCTCTGATAGCCTTCCTCGCTGTGCACTACAGCCCCAATCTTATCCACAAATTTTCTGATCCCATTAACCACATTATCATCCAGATCATTAATATAGATGATAAACACCAACAGACCCTGCACCAGTCTCTGTAGCACACCACTAGCCACAGGCCCCCAGTCAGAGAGGCATCCACCTATTACCACTCTCTGGCTTCACCCGCAGAGCCAATGTCCAATCCAATTTACTACCTCAACTTGAATGCTGTCTTGACCAGCCTCTCACATGGCATCTTGTCAAATGTCTAGTTAAACTCTATGTAGACTATGTAAAGTCTGAGTCCTGCTGAAGTGTTTCGGCCTGAAACGTCAACTGTACTCTTCTCCTAGATGCTCCCTGGCGGGCTGAGTTCTTCCAGCCTTTTCAGTGTGTTGCTCAGATTTCCAGCATCTACACATTTTCTCTTCTCTATGTAGACAACATCCACTGTCTTAGCTTCATCAACTTCCCTGGAACTTCCTCAAAAAACTCTATAAGATTGGTTAGACATGATCTACTACACCCATAAAGTCATGCTGACTATCCTTAACCAGTCCATGTCCATTCAAATACCTGTATATCCAAGTCCCTTAGAATACCTTCTGATAATTATCTCCCACCTGATGTCAGTCTCACAGGACTATAATTTCCTGGTTTCTGTTTAGAGGCTTTCTTAAACAGCAGAACAACATTGTCTATCCTCCAAACCTCCAGTATCTCACCCATCGCTCGGACGATTTCAATATCTCTGCTAGGACCCTGCAATTTCTGCACTTGCTTCCACAGCATGCAAGGAAACACCTTGTCAGGCCCCGGGGATTTATCCACCCAAATTTGCCAAGAACAACAATTACCTCCTCCTCTGTAATCTGTACAGGGTCTGTGAAGTTGGTGCTGCTCTGCCTCACTTCTGTGTCCATCTCCTGGGTAAATACAGATGTTTAAAATGCATTTAAAATCTCCCCCATCTCTTTTGGTTCCACACATAGATTAAGCATTCTGATCTTCCAGGAGACCTATTTTGTCCCTTACCTTTTATTCTGAATCACACTGAAGCTTTGTACTCTGAAAATTTCACTTTCTAAGGCCTCTCACTTACCAAGTACACCTTTGCCAAGAAAACAGCCTGCCCCAACCCACACTTCCCAGATCCTTTCCGATGACGTTCTCCAATTTAGAATCTCAACGCATGGACCAGACCTATCTTTTTCCATCTTTACTTTTAAGCAGTTGGCATTGTGGTCTGGATGCAAAGCGTTCCCCTACACACTTCTACCAGCTGCCCTGTCTCATTGCCCAATAGCAGATCATGTATAGCATGCTTTCTCGTTGGGACTTCTGCGCACCAATGAAAGAAACTTTCCTGAACATGTTTGACGAACTCTATCCCATCTTGTCCTTTGACAGAATGGGAATCCCAGTCAATATTTGGAATGTTAATATCACCTACTATAGCAACCTTATGTTTCTTGCAATAGTCTGCGCTTTCTGTACAAATTTGTTCATCTAATTCCTGTTGTGGTCAGTTAACGTGGTCATACCTTTTGTATTTCTCAGTTCCAATCGTAACGCCTCACCAGATGAGTTCTCCAGTCGGCCCTGAGTGGGCAGTGCTGTGACATTTTCCCACAATTAGTAATGCCCCCCCTCATTCTTTAATCCCTCCGGCTCTGTCACCTCTAAAACAACAAAGCCCTGGAATATTGAGATGATGTAAAAATACAAGCAAGCATAAGAAAGTTAAACTACAAGAAAAAGATATCAATTCTACATCTGAATGCAACACATATGATGTAGGGTTGTTGTTCTGCAGTAGTTTTCAATGCAAAGGCATTAAAATTACTCCATAAATCAAAAAAGTAGATAGATAATCCAAAACCCACCACACAAAGCAACGATGGACACTAAGATCCTGCCTCGAACTCCAACACAGTAAAGGTGAAAATGCCACTTGTCTGCTTCACTGCAAATTGCACCAACACACCAGCATGAATAGAAACTTGTCCCAATTTACTTATCTCCAACAAATCCCTCATTGGCATCAATTTACCTGACCAGGCAGAGAGCGTGAGCAGTTCCAGCCCAGTTCTGACAACGGAAGGTGAACAACCAAAAGCACCAAGCGACTACATCGGACACCAGTCAGGACATCGGAATCCACAGTCAGGTCACCGGACTCCGCAGTCAGGTCACCGGACAACACAGTCAGGTCACCGGGCAACACAGTCAGGTCACCGGGCTCCGCAGTCAGGTCACCGGACTCCGCAGTCAGGTCACCGGACTCCGCAGTCAGGTCACCGGACTCCGCAGTCAGGTCATCGGACAACACAGTCAGGTCATCGGACTCCACAGTCAGGTCATCGGACTCCACAGTCAGGTCACCGGACTCCGCAGTCAGGTCATCAGACAACACAGTCAGGTCATCGGACAACACAGTCAGGTCATCGGACTCCACATCAGGTCATCGGACAACACAGTCAGGTCATCGGACAACACAGTCAGGTCATCGGAAAACACAGTCAGGTCACCGGACTCCACAGTCAGGTCATCGGACTCCACATCAGGTCACGGGACTCCACAGTCAGGTCACCGGACTCCACAGTCAGGTCATCGGACTCCACATCAGGTCATCGGACAACACAGTCAGGTCACCGGACTCCACAGTCACGTCATCGGACTCCACAGTCAGGTCATCGGACTCCACATCAGGTCATCGGACTCCACAGTCACGTCATCGGACAACACAGTCAGGTCACCGGACTCCACAGTCAGGTCATCGGACACCACAGACAGATCATCGGACTCCACAGTCAGGTCATCGGGCTCCTCAGTCAGGTCACCGGACTCCACAGTCAGGTCACCGGACTCCACAGTCAGGTCACCGGACTCCACAGTCAGGTCATCGGACAACACAGTCAGGTCATTGGACTCCGCAGTCAGGTCATCGGACTCCACAGTCAGGTCATCGGACTCCACAGTCAGGTCATCGGACAACACAGTCAGGTCATCGGACTCCACAGTCAGGTCATCGGACTCCACAGTCAGGTCACCGGACTCCACAGTCAGGTCACCGGACAACACAGTCAGGTCACCGGACTCCACAGTCAGGTCATCGGACAACACAGTCAGGTCATCGGACTCCACAGTCAGGTCATCGGACTCCACAGTCAGGTCATCGGACTCCACAGTCAGGTCACCGGACAACACAGTCAGGTCACCGGACAACACAGTCAGGTCATCGGACTCCACAGTCAGGTCATCGGACTCCACAGTCAGGTCACCGGACTCCACAGTCAGGTCATCGGGCTCCACAGTCAGGTCACCGGACAACACAGTCAGGTCATCGGACAACACAGTCAGGTCATCGGACTCCACAGTCAGGTCATCGGGCTCCACAGTCAGGTCACCGGACAACACAGTCAGGTCATCGGACAACACAGTCAGGTCATCGGACTCAACAGTCAGGTCATCGGACAACACAGTCAGGTCACCGGACAACACAGTCAGGTCATCAGACTCCACAGTCAGGTCACCGGACAACACAGTCAGGTCACCGGACAACACAGTCAGGTCATCAGACTCCACAGTCAGGTCACCGGACTCCACAGTCAGGTCATCGGACAACACAGTCAGGTCATCGGACTACACAGTCAGGTCATCGGACAACACAATCAGGTCACCGGACAACACAGTCAGGTCATCACAGTCAGGTCACCGGACTCCACAGTCAGGTCATCGGACAACACAGTCAGGTCATCGGACAACACAGTCAGGTCATCAGACTCCACACTCAGGTCACCGGACAACACAGTCAGGTCATCGGACTCCACAGTCAGGTCACCGGACTCCACAGTCAGGTCATCGGACTCCACAGTCAGGTCACCGGACTCCACAGTCAGGTCATCGGGCTCCACAGTCAGGTCACCGGACAACACAGTCAGGACATCGGACTCCACAGTCAGGTCATCGGACTCCGCAGTCAGGTCATCGGACTCCACAGTCAGGTCACCGGACTCCTCAGTCATGTCACCGGACTCCGCAGTCAGGTCACCGGACTCCACAGTCAGGTCATCGGACAACACAGTCAGGTCATCGGACTCCACAGTCAGGTCATCGGACTCCACAGTCAGGTCACCGGACTCCACAGTCAGGTCACCGGACAACACAGTCAGGTCACCGGACTCCACAGTCAGGTCATCGGACAACACAGTCAGGTCATCGGACTCCACAGTCAGGTCATCGGACTCCACAGTCAGGTCATCGGACTCCACAGTCAGGTCACCGGACAACACAGTCAGGTCACCGGACAACACAGTCAGGTCATCGGACTCCACAGTCAGGTCATCGGACTCCACAGTCAGGTCACCGGACTCCACAGTCAGGTCATCGGGCTCTACAGTCAGGTCACCGGACAACACAGTCAGGTCATCGGACAACACAGTCAGGTCATCGGACTCCACAGTCAGGTCATCGGGCTCCACAGTCAGGTCATCGGACAACACAGTCAGGTCACCGGACAACACAGTCAGGTCATCAGACTCCACAGTCAGGTCACCGGACAACACAGTCAGGTCACCGGACAACACAGTCAGGTCATCAGACTCCACAGTCAGGTCACCGGACTCCACAGTCAGGTCATCAGACTCCACAGTCAGGTCACCGGACAACACAGTCAGGTCATCAGACTCCACAGTCAGGTCACCGGACTCCACAGTCAGGTCATCGGACAACACAGTCAGGTCATCGGACTCCACAGTCAGGTCATCGGGCTCCACAGTCAGGTCATCGGACAACACAGTCAGGTCACCGGACAACACAGTCAGGTCATCAGACTCCACAGTCAGGTCACCGGACAACACAGTCAGGTCACCGGACAACACAGTCAGGTCATCAGACTCCACAGTCAGGTCACCGGACAACACAGTCAGGTCACCGGACAACACAGTCAGGTCATCGGACTACACAGTCAGGTCATCGGACAACACAATCAGGTCACCGGACAACACAGTCAGGTCATCAGACTCCACAGTCAGGTCACCGGACTCCACAGTCAGGTCATCGGACAACACAGTCAGGTCATCGGACAACACAGTCAGGTCATCAGACTCCACACTCAGGTCACCGGACAACACAGTCAGGTCACCGGACTCCGCAGTCAGGTCACCGGACTCCACACTCAGGTCACCGGACAACACAGTCAGGTCACCGGACTCCGCAGTCAGGTCATCGGACTCCTCAGTCAGGTCACCGGACAACACAGTCAGGTCATCGGACAACACAGTCAGGTCACCGGACTCCGCAGTCAGGTCATCGGACAACACAGTCAGGTCACCGGACTCCGCAGTCAGGTCATCGGACAACACAGTCAGGTCACCGGACTCCACAGTCAGGTCACCGGACTCCGCAGTCAGGTCACCGGACTCCGCAGTCAGGTCACCGGACACCGCAGTCAGGTCACCGGACTCCGCAGTCAGGTCACCGGACTCCGCAGTCAGGTCACCGGACTCCGCAGTCAGGTCACCGGATTCCGCAGTCAGGTCATCGGACAACACAGTCAGGTCACCGGACAACACAGTCAGGTCATCGGACTCCACAGTCAGGTCATCGGACTCCACAGTCAGGTCATCGGACAACACAGTCAGGTCACCGGACTCCACAGTCAGGTCATCGGACTCAACAGTCAGGTCATCGGACAACACAGTCAGGTCACCGGACTCCACAGTCAGGTCACCGGACTCCGCAGTCAGGTCTTCGGACTCCACAGTCAGGTCATCGGACTCCACAGTCAGGTCACTGGACTCCACAGTCAGGTCACTGGACTCCACAGTCAGGTCATCGGACTACACAGTCAGGTCATCGGACACCGCAGTCAGGTCACCGGACTCCGCAGTCAGGTCACCGGACTCCGCAGTCAGGTCACCGGATTCCGCAGTCAGGTCATCGGACAACACAGTCAGGTCACCGGACAACACAGTCAGGTCATCGGACTCCACAGTCAGGTCATCGGACTCCACAGTCAGGTCATCGGACAACACAGTCAGGTCACCGGACTCCACAGTCAGGTCATCGGACTCAACAGTCAGGTCATCGGACAACACAGTCAGGTCACCGGACTCCACAGTCAGGTCACCGGACTCCGCAGTCAGGTCATCGGACAACACAGTCAGGTCACCGGACTCCACAGTCAGGTCACCGGACTCCGCAGTCAGGTCACCGGACTCCGCAGTCAGGTCACCGGACACCGCAGTCAGGTCACCGGACTCCGCAGTCAGGTCACCGGACTCCGCAGTCAGGTCACCGGATTCCGCAGTCAGGTCATCGGACAACACAGTCAGGTCACCGGACAACACAGTCAGGTCATCTGACTCCACAGTCAGGTCATCGGACTCCACAGTCAGGTCATCGGACAACACAGTCAGGTCACCGGACTCCACAGTCAGGTCATCGGACTCAACAGTCAGGTCATCGGACAACACAGTCAGGTCACCGGACTCCACAGTCAGGTCACCGGACTCCGCAGTCAGGTCACCGGACTCCACACTCAGGTCACCGGACAACACAGTCAGGTCACCGGACTCCGCAGTCAGGTCATCGGACTCCTCAGTCAGGTCACCGGACAACACAGTCAGGTCATCGGACAACACAGTCAGGTCACCGGACTCCGCAGTCAGGTCATCGGACAACACAGTCAGGTCACCGGACTCCGCAGTCAGGTCATCGGACAACACAGTCAGGTCACCGGACTCCGCAGTCAGGTCACCGGACTCCGCAGTCAGGTCACCGGACTCCGCAGTCAGGTCATCGGACTCCGCAGTCAGGTCACCGGACTCCGCAGTCAGGTCACCGGATTCCGCAGTCAGGTCATCGGACAACACAGTCAGGTCACCGGACAACACAGTCAGGTCATCGGACTCCACAGTCAGGTCATCGGACTCCACAGTCAGGTCATCGGACAACACAGTCAGGTCACCGGACTCCACAGTCAGGTCATCGGACTCAACAGTCAGGTCATCGGACAACACAGTCAGGTCACCGGACTCCGCAGTCAGGTCACCGGACTCCGCAGTCAGGTCACCGGACTCCGCAGTCAGGTCTTCGGACTCCACAGTCAGGTCATCGGACTCCACAGTCAGGTCACTGGACTCCACAGTCAGGTCACTGGACTCCACAGTCAGGTCATCGGACTACACAGTCAGGTCATCGGACTACACAGTCAGGTCACTGGACTCCGCAGTCAGGTCATCGGACTCCGCAGTCAGGTCATCGGACTCCACAGTCAGGTCATCGGACTCCACAGTCAGGTCACCGGACTCCTCAGTCAGGTCATCGGACTCCATAGTCAGGTCATCGGACTCCACAGTCAGGTCATCGGTCTCCACAGTCAGGTCACCGGACTCCACAGTCAGGTCACTGGACTCCACAGTCATGTCACCGGACTCCTCAGTCAGGTCATCGGACTCCATAGTCAGGTCATCGGACTCCACAGTCAGGTCATCGGACTCCGCAGTCAGGTCATCGGACTCCGCAGTCGGGTCACCGGACTCCACAGTCAGGTCACCGGACAACACAGTCAGGTCATCGGACTCCGCCGTCAGGTCACCGGACTCCACAGTCAGGTCATCGGACTCCGCCGTCAGGTCATCGGACTCCACAGTCAGGTCACCGGACTCCACAGTCAGGTCATCGGACTCCTCAGTCAGGTCATCGGACTCCTCAGTCAGGTCATCGGATTCCGCCGTCAGGTCACCGGACTCCACAGTCAGGTCATCGGACAACACAGTCAGGTCACTGGACTCCGCAGTCAGGTCATCGGACTCCACAGTCAGGTCATCGGACTCCACAGTCAGGTCACCGGACAACACAGTCAGGTCACCGGACTCCACAGTCAGGTCATCGGACTCCACAGTCAGGTCACCGGACAACACAGTCAGGTCACCGGACTCCTCAGTCAGGTCATCGGACTCCGCCGTCAGGTCATCGGACTCCACAGTCAGGTCACCGGACAACACAGTCAGGTCATCGGACTCCGCCGTCAGGTCATCGGACTCCACAGTCAGGTCACCGGACTCCTCAGTCAGGTCACCGGACAACACAGTCAGGTCATCGGACTCCGCCGTCAGGTCATCGGACTCCGCAGTCAGGTCACCGGACTCCTCAGTCAGGTCATCGGACTCCACAGTCAGGTCATCGGACTCCGCCGTCAGGTCATCGGACACCACAGTCAGGTCATCGGACTCCGCCGTCAGGTCATCGGACACCACAGTCAGGTCATCGGACTCCGCCGTCAGGTCATCGGACTCCGCCGTCAGGTCATCGGACTCCACAGTCAGGTCATCGGACAACACAGTCATGTCACCGGACTCCACAGTCATGTCACCGGACTCCGCCGTCAGGTCACCGGACTCCGCCGTCAGGTCATCGGACTCCACAGTCAGGTCATCGGACTCCACAGTCAAGCAATCGGACTCCGCCGTCAGGTCATCGGACTCCACAGTCAGGTCATCGGACTCCGCAGTCAGGTCATCGGACTCCACAGTCAGGTCATCGGACAACACAGTCAGGTCATCGGACTCAACAGTCAGGTCATCGGACTCCGCAGTCAGGTCATCGGACTCCACAGTCAGGTCATCGGACTCCGCCGTCAGGTCATCGGACTCCGCCGTCAGGTCACCGGACTACACCCTGAGAGCCGTACTCTGGCTCTGACCACTGCATAATACTGCATTGTGCAACTGAAGTGCAGAAGGTACCAGGCAAAGGCAGCTCCAACTGCCAAGCTGACGAAATTCCGCTTCCCTCTTTCACCTCCTCCTCCCACTTACTGGGTGAAAGTTCCACTATAGGAAGGATCTTGATTTTCTGGAGAGGGTACAGAAGAGGTTCTCCAGAACGCCGCCTGGTTTAGACGGTATGAGCCATTTAGAGGGGCTGGACTAACATGGGTTGTTTGGTTCTGGAGCATGGAGGCTGAGAGAAGCTCTGACAGAGTTTTATAAGATCAGGAGAGGCATAGATAGAGTGGACAGAGAAATAACAGAAGGTGAGAGGGGGTAGGTTCAAGTGGGATGAGAAGGGTAAGTTTTTATTGAGAGAGTGGTGAATGCCTGGAATGTGCTATCTGATATGGCAATAGAGACAAATACATTAGAGGGTTTTAAGAGATGTTTGGGTAGGCACGTGGATGTGGGGAAGATGGAGGGATATGGTCAATGGAGGCATTAGTGTTTGGGTGCTTAGCTGGTTTGGCACAACGTTGTGGGCTGAATGGCCTTTTCTGTTAGGAAGCAGGGTAAGTGGTGGTCTTGCGGATAGTCTAGGAGGTTTTTGGACATTGACAGCATGCAGAGCTGAGCTGTGAAGCACAGGTTGTGTTCAGTCTGGAAAAGTGTGAAGTGATTCACTTTATAAACACAAGAGGTTCTGAAGATGCTGGAATTCCAGAGCAACACACACGAAATGCAGGATGAGGTCCTACGAGGTGAATTTAGGGAGTTAGGAGATAAACTAACAAGTAGGACCACAAAGGTGATAGAGGCTAGAGAGCAGGCTATTCTAGATTGGGTATTGAGCAATGAGGAAGGGTTAGTTAGCAATCTTGTCGTGCGAGGCCCCTTGGGTAAGAGTGACCATAATATGGTGGAATTCTTCATTAAGATGGAGAGTGAGATAGTTAATTCAGAAACAAAGGTTCTGAACTTAAAAAGGGTAACTTTGAAGGTATGAGACGTGAATTAGCTAAGATAGACTGGCAAATGATACTTAAAGGGTTGACGGTGGATATGCAATGGCAAGCATTTAAAGATCACGTGGATGAACTACAAGTGTTCATTCCAGTTTGGCAAAAGAATTAACCAGGGAAGGTACTGCACCTGTGGCTGACAAGGGAAATTAGGGATAGTATCAAGTCCAAAGAAGAAATATACAAATTAGCCAGAAAAAAGCGGCACACCTGAGGACTGGGAGAAATTCAGAGTCCAGCAGAGGAGAACAAAGGGCTTAATTAGGAAAGGGAAAAAAGATTATGAGAGAAAGCTGGCAGGGACCATAAAACTGACTGTAAAAGTTTTTATAGTTATGTGAAAAGAAAATGAATGGTTATGACAAATGTAGGTCCCCTACAGTCAGAAACAGGTGAATTAATCATAGGGAACAAAGACATGGCAGACCAATTGAATAACTACTTTGGTTCTGCCTTCACTAAGGAGGACATAAATAATCTTCCGGAAATAGTAAGGGACCGAGGGTCTAGTGAGATGGAGGAACTGAGGGAAATACATGTTAGTAGGGAAGTGGTGTTAGGTAAATTGAAGGGATTAAAGGCAGATAAATCCCCAGGGCCAGATGGTCTGCATCTCAGAATGCTTAAGGAAGTAGCCCAAGAAATGGTGGATGCATTGTGATAATTTTTCAAAACCTCTTAGATTCTGGATTAGTTCCTGAGGATTGGAGGGTGGCTAATGTAACCCCACTTTTTAAAAAAGGAGGGAGAGAGAAACCAGGGAATTATAGACAGGTTAGCCTGACATCGGTGGTGGGGAAAATGCTAGAGTCAGTTATCAAAGATGTGATAACAGCACATTTGAAAAGCAGTGAAATCATCGGACAAAGTCAACATGGATTTGTGAAAGGAAAATCATGTCTGACGAATCTTATAGAATTTTTTGAAGATGTAACTAGTAGAGTGGATAGGAGGGAACCAGTGGATATGGTATATTTGGATTTTCAAAAGGCTTTTGACAAGGTTCCACACAGGAGATAAGTGTGTCAACTTAAAGCATACGGTATTGGGGGTATGATATTGATGTGGATAGAGAATTGGTTGGCAGACAGGAAGCAAAGAGTGGGAGTAACTGGGACCTTTTCAGAATGGCAGGCAGTGACTAGTGGGGTACCGCAAGGCTCAGTGCTGGGACCCCAGTTGTTTACAATATATATTAATGATTTAGACGAGGGAATTAAATGCAGCATCTCCAAGTTGACAAATGACACAAAGCTGGGCAGTGGTGTTAGCTGTGAGGAGGATGCTAAGAGGATGCAAGGTGACTTGGGTTAGGTGAGTGGGCAAATTCATGGCAGATGCAATTTAATGTGGATAAATGTGAGGTTATCCACTTTGGCTGCAAGAACAGGAAAACAGATTATTATCTGAAAGGTGGCTGATTACGAAAAGGGGAGGTGCAACGAGACCTGGGTGTCAGTGTACACCAGTCATTGAAGGTGGGCATGCAGGTACAGCAGGCAGTGAAAAAGGCAAATGGTATGTTGGCATTCATAGCAAGAGGATTCGAGTACAGGAGCAGGGAGGTTCTACTGCAGTTGTACAAGGCCTTGGTGAGACCACACCTAGAGTATTGTGTACAGTTTTGGTCCCCTAATCTGAGGAAAGACATTCTTGCCATAGAGGGAGTACAATGAAGGTTTACCAGATTGATTCCTGGGATGGCAGGACTTTCATATGAAGAAAGACTGGATCGACTAGGCTTATACTCGCTGGAATTTAGAAGATTGAGGGGGTATCTTAATGAAACGTATAAAATTCTAAAGGGATTGGACAGGTTAGATGCAGGAAGATTGTTTCCGATGTTGGGGAAGTCCAGAACGAGGGGTCACAGTTTGAGGATAAAGGGGAAGCCTTTTAGGACTGAGATGAGGAAAAACTTCTTCACGCAGAGAGTGGTGAGTCTGTGGAATTCTCTGCCACAGGAAACAGTTGAGGCCGGTTCATTGGCTATATTTAAGAGGAAGTTAGTTATGGTCCTTTTGGCTAAAGGGATCAGAGAGAAAGCAGGTACAGGGTTCTGAGTTGGATGATCAGCCATGATCGTACTGAATGGCAGTGCAGGCTCGAAGGGCCGAATGGCCTACTCCTGCACCTATTTTCTATGTTTCTACATACTCTAGCCCAAAGGATGAGCACCCACCCAAAACTCACCATGCAAGCAACAACATGGCTATAGTCAATCAAAAACAACATTTCCACGTCCCACAGGCTGTCTGTCAGTAACATGTGAGAAACAGCTGTCGCTCCTTCCACAGCAAGAGGCTCCGATTCAATGTACCGTCAGCCTGCAGCATTGCTTTTTAACTTGCAATCCCCAACTCGAGAGAGACAGAGACACAGAGGGAGAGGAGGAAGGAGGGACAGGGAGAAAGGGAAGGAGGGAGAGGGAGAAGGAGAGAGAGGGAGAGGGAGAAGGAGGGAGAGGGAGAGGGACGAAGAGGGAGGAGGAAGAGGGAGAGGAAGAAGCAGGGAGAATGGGAAGGGAATAGGTGAGAGGGAGAAGGGGAAGGAGGGAGAGGGAGAAGGAGGGATAGGGGAGGGAGAAGGAAGGAGAAGGAGAAGGAGGGAGAGGGAGGAGGGGGAAGGAAGGATAGAGGAGGGAGAAGGAAGGAGAGGGAAAAGGAGGGAGAGGGAGGAGGGAGACAGAGGAAGAGGGAGAGGGAGAAGGAAGGAGAAGGTGAAAGAGAGAGAGGAAGGAGATGGGGATGGAGGGAGAGGGAGAAGAAAGAGGGAGAGGGACGAGGAGGACGAGGGAGGGGGAGGTGAAGGAGGGAGAGGGAGAAGGGGGAGAGGGAGGAGGGGGAGGGAGGGAAAAGGAGGGAGAGGGAGAAGGGGGAGAGGGAGAAGGGGGAGAAGGTGGACGGAGAGGGAGAGGAAGAAGGGGGGAGAGGGAGAAGGAGAGGGAGAGGGAGAAGAGACACCTGACAGCCACTCTCATTGCCTTCGATGTTTCAGCTCTCACTCTGCTTCAGTTTGCTACAGCAGCGAGAATTCCCATCCACAGGGCCACACGGCCCTGACTTCAGGCGGCATTTGGTCAGACTGAAACATGGCCAGTCGGTGAGTTCTAGGAGCAGGAACACGCCGTCATGCAGTTGATCAAAGTTCCCGATAGGACCCCAGACACCCTGTAAAGGAAAATAGAGATGTTAGAATAGGAAGAATTTAACTGTTTCACTGATGAACTGGGAGAGGTCACCGTCATTAGCTCCACTAACACGTTGATAGGCTGGTTAAGAAGGACATATGGCATGTTAACCATTATTAGTCAGGGGACTGAGGTAATGCTGTAGCTCTACAAAGCCCTGGTTAGACCACATCTGGAGTGTCGTGTTCCGCTCTCATCACCTCATTATAGGAAGGATATGGAAGGTCTAGGGAGGGTGCAGAGGGTTCCCAGTCTGTTGACTGGATTAGAAGGATAGTTTGTTTGAGCTAGGACTTTCCTCTTTGGAGTGAAGAAGGATTAGAGATGACTTCATACGTGACTCCAGGGATCATAACCTTCTCATGGTGGAGAAGCTTGCGAGGTTCTGAGATCCCCTGGTTGATGCAGTCTGGAGGTTAACTCCCAGTGGGGTCACCCATGGCAGTAATTAGTGGTTCCAGACAGAGAATGATCCAACTAAGAGCCCATGGTGGAGCTGCCAGAAGTTGCTCTCAACTCACAGCAGCAGTGAAGTGTGGGGCCCCGGCTGCACTTCACTCCATGTTACCGGATGCTGACCTGGATCTGCCCAGCACCCGTGCGTCAGTCTCCCCACGTTAAACAGTCATGCACAGACATTCTCCATTAAGGGAATCCTCATTAAATTCCCAGATAGGCTTCTCCAGCCTCCTGAGGACCCAGCAAAACACAACCCGGACATGCTTGGCTCAAATGATCAATCGACCACCAGGAGTGTAGACGAAGATGAGGCATTGCTTGACTGCACAGCGACAGACTTTTTCCCCAGAGTGGAAATGGCTAATGTGAGAGAGCAAAATTTTATGGTGTTTGGAGGAAATTATCGGGGGATGTCAGAAAGAAGTTTTTAGTTGCACAGACAGTTCTGGAACACACTGTCAGAGGCTGAAACATTAGGGACATAAGGACACTTGGATAAGCAAATGGATGACAGAACAATGAAGAGTTACAGATGTGGGAAGGGTTGGGTTGGTCTTATGGTCAGTACAATATTGTATGCTGAAAGGCCTGTTCTGTGCAGCAATGTTAAATGTAACAGAGTTGCAATTTCAATGAAAGGCTGATACAGACAGGATCAAACACAGGCTGAGAGCTGAGCCAGTTGCAAGTTGTCAGAATGTCAAGGACAGAGAACAGCCAGAGGGAGTGACAGCAGCCGGGCAGAGGGCTATGTGTTAGTGAGTGAGAGGGCTCAGGCAGAGTGGGACAAGCTGTAGACACGCAGTATGTTTGCCAGCAGCCTGCAATTGGTGTTGCTGCTCTGGTGCCTGGGTTTGAATCGTTCAGAGACAGAGAGTGGAGAGAGTCATGGGGCTGAGGAGCCGGCACTCAGGAATGGGATGTTGCTGGCTGCCCCCGGTAACACCACTGACAGCCGTTCGCCAGCAGCAGTCTCGGAGATCAGGACGAAAGGAGCAACTGTCAAGGGAACTTCATCAGGTGAGCAGAGAGAGTTTAAAGTTAGCATACCCGAACTTCTGTCAAACCTGCAACATGAGCATTAAAGAAAATGTCTGAGACAACATCAGTGATTACAACGTGGGGAGTGTTCAGTGATTGCAGATCGGGGAATGTTCTGTGATGATAGATCGGGGAATGTTCTGTGACTACAGATCAGGGAGTGTTCTGTGATTACAGATCGGGGAATGTTCTGTTATTACAGATCAGGGAGTGTTCTGTGATTACAGATCGGGGAATGTTCTGTTATTACAGATCAGGGAGTGTTCTGTGATTACAGATCCGGGGATATTCGATGATTACAGATTGGGGAAAGTAGAGTGATCACAGATCAGGAACGTTCAGTGACTGCAGATCGGGGAATGTTCTATGATTACTGATCGGGGAATGTTCTGTGATTACAGATCGGGGAATGTTCAGTGATTACAGATCGGGGAGTGTTCTGTTATTACAGATCAGGGAGTGTTCTGTGATTACAGATCGGGGAGTGTTCTGTGATTACAGATCAGGGAGTGTTCTGTGATTACAGATCCGGGGATATTCGATGATTACAGATTGGGGAAAGTAGAGTGATCACAGATCAGGAACGTTCAGTGACTGCAGATCGGGGAATGTTCTATGATTACTGATCGGGGAATGTTCTGTGATTACAGATCAGGGAATGTTCAGTGATTACAGATCGGGGAGTGTTCTGTTATTACAGATCAGGGAGTGTTCTGTGATTACAGATCGGGGAGTGTTCTGTGATTACAGATCGGGGAATGTTCTGTGATTACAGATCAGGGAATGTTCTGTGGTTACAGATCGGGGAATGTTCTGTGACTACAGATCCGGGGATATTCGATGATTACAGATCGGGGAATGTTCTGTGATTACCGATCGGGGAATGTTCTGTGATTACAAATCGGGGAATGTTCTGTGATTACAGATCGGGGAATGTTCTATGATTACACATCCGGGGATATTCGATGATTACAGATTGGGGAAAGTAGAGTGATCACAGATCAGGAACGTTCAGTGACTGCAGATCGGGGAGTGTTCTCTGATTACAGATCGGGGAATGTTCTGTGATTACAGATCGGGGAGTGTTCTGTTATTACAGATTGGGGAATGTTCACTGATTACAGATCGGGGAATGTTCTGTGATTACAGATCGGGGAGTTTTCTGTGATTACAGATCGGGGAATGTTCTATGATTACAGATCCGGGGATATTCGATGATTACAGATTGGGGAAAGTAGAGTGATCACAGATCAGGAACGTTCAGTGATTAAAGATCGGGGAGTGTTCTGTTATTACAGATCGGGGAATGTTCTGTGATTACAGATCGGGGAATGTTCTGTGATTACAGATCCGGGGATATTCGATGATTAGAGATTGGGGAAAGTAGAGTGATCACAGATCAGGAACGTTCAGTGATTACAGATCGGGGAATGTTCTGTGATTACAGATCGGGGAATGTTCTGTGATTACAGATCGGGGAATATTCTGTGATTACAGATCAGGGAATGTTCAGTGATTACAAATCGGGGAATGTTCAGTGATTACAGATCGGGGAATGTTCTGTGATTACAGATCGGGGAATGTTCAGTGATTACAGATCGGGGAATGTTCAGTGATTACAAGTCAGGGAATGTTCAGTGATTACAGATCGGGGAATGTTCAGTGATTACCGATCGGGGAATGTTCAGTGATTACAGATCGGGGAATGTTCAGTGATTACAGATCGGGGAATGTTCTGTGATTACAGATCGGGGAATGTTCTGTGATTACAGATCGGGGAGTGTTCTGTGATTACAGATTGGGGAATGTTCTCTGATTACAGATCGGGGAATGTTCAGTGATTACAAATCGGGGAATGTTCAGTGATTATAGGCCATAAGATCATAAGATACAGGAGCAGAATTAGGCCATTCGGCCTGTTGCATCCACTCCACCATTCCATCATGGTTGATCCTGGATCGCACTCAGCACCATACATCTGCCTTCCCGCCAAATCCTTAGATGCCCTGACCAATTAGAAAACAATCAACTTCTGCCTTAAATATATCCACGGACTTGGCCTCCACCGCAGTCTGTGACAGAGCATTCCACAGATTCACTACTCTCTGGCTAAAAAAAACACTCTGCTCTAGAGTCACCCAGGCATTCTTCTAAATTCCAGTGTGTACAGGCCCAAAGCCGCTTCTCATATGTTAACCCCTTCATTCCTGGGATAATCCTCATGAATCTCCTCTGGACTGTCTCCAACGATAACATATCCTTTGAGATATGGGGCCGAAAACCATCGCCAGTACTCATGGCTTATAAAGCCTCAGCATTGTCTCCTTGCTTTTATATTCTATTCCACTTGAAATAAATGCCAACATTGCATTTGCCTTCTTTACCACAGACTCAACCTGTAAATTAATCTTCTTGGAGTCTTGCACAAGTCCCTCTGCACCTCTGATGTTTGAATTTTCTCCCCATTTAGATAATCAGCACTATTATTCCTTTTACCAAAATGCATTATCATACATTTCCCAACATTGTATTCCATCACCACTTCTTTGCCCTTTCTTCCAATTGCATTGCTCCCCCAGCACTACCTCCCTCTCCAGCTGCAAGCAGGCCACAAAACTATCAATTCCATTATATAAGTTATTGACAAGCAATCTGAAAAATACTGACCCCTGAGGAACACCACTAGCGACTGGCAACCACCAGGAAAGTCCCCTTTTATTCCCATTCGCTGCCTCCTACCTGTCAGCCAGTCGTCTATCCATGCCAGTATTTTTCTTGCAATGCCATAGGATTTTAAGCAGCCTCCTGTGTGGCACCTTATCAAAGCCCGGCTGAAAATCCAAGTAAGTGATATCCACTGCCTCTCCTCTGTCCATCCTGCTTGTTAATTCCTTGAGAACTCTTAACAGGTAACAGGCACCTCAAAACCTCATCCTCAATAATAGACTGCAAAGCCTTCCCAACCACTGAGATTTAGCTAACTGGCCTATAATTTCCTTTCTTTTGACTTCTACCCCTCTTAGAGAGTGGAGTGACATTTGCAATCATCCAGTCCTCTGTGACCATGCCAGAATCAAGTGATTCTAGAAAGATCATGACCGATGCATCCATTATCTCTTCAGCAACTTCTCTCAGGACTCTGGGATGTGGTCCATCTGGTCCAGGTGACTTATCCACCTTAAGACCTTTGATTTTGCCTAGCACTTTTTCCTTTGTTATAGCAATGGCACTCACAGACCTCTGGCACACTGCTTGTGTCTTCCACAGTGAAGACAGGCATAAAGTGCCCGTTAAGTTCATCTGCCATTCCTTTGTCCGCCATTACTACCTCACAAGCATCATTTTCAAGTGATCCAATATCAAATCTCACCTCCCTTTTACTCTTTATATAACTGAAAAACTTTTGGTATTCTGCTTTATATTATTGGCTAGTAACAATAATAATAATAACAATTACAGCACGGAAACAGGCCATCTCGGCCCTTCTAGTCTGTGTCGACGCTTACTTCCACCTAGTCCCACTGACCCGCACTCGGCCCATAACCCTCCATTCCTTTCCTGTCCATATACCTATCCAATTTTACTTTAAGATTCAAGATTCAAAGATTCAAAAACTTTATTGTTATTCTAACCGTACATCAGCTCTGCAGGGCAGAATGAGACAGCGTTTCCCAGGAGCAGTGCAATCATAACATAACAAACGCAACACTAAATAATAAACATAACAATAAACAGTAAAATACAACAGCCACATGTCAGTTAAAATCAAGTTAAAAGTGTCCAAAGCAGAGTCAGGTAGAGCAGCTATTTAGCAGTCTGACTGCCTGTGGGAGGAAGCTGTTTAGTAGCCTCGTGGTTTTTGTTTTGATGCTCCTGTAACGTTTGCCTGATGGCAGAAGAACAAACGGTTCATGGAGAGGGTGTGAGGGGTCTTTAATGATGTACCGTGTCTTCTGGAGGCATCGACTCTGAAAGAGGTCTTGGACAAAAGGTAGGGAGACCCCAGTAACCTTCTCTGCTCTCCTAACCACCCACTGCAATGTTTTTTGTCGGCAGCACTGCAGCTGGAGTACCAGGGTGTGATGCAAAAGGTCAGCACACTTCCAACCACGCCTCTGTAGAATGTAGTTAAGATGTTAGTGGGGAGTGATGCTTGTTTAAGCTTCCTCAGAAAGTGCAATCTCTGCTAGGCTCGTTTCACAATCACAGTGGTGTTCCTGGACCAGGTGAGATTGTCCGAGATCTGCACCCCAAGGAACTTGATGTTTTCCACTCTCTCCACTGTGGAGCAGCTGATGCTGAGGGGTGTGTGCTCAGGCTGAGACCGTCTGAAATCAACGATCATCTCCTTGGTTTTGGTGACATTAAGCATCAAGTTGTTGTCACTGCACCAGCTCTCTAGGTGTTTGACCTCCTCCCTGTACAATGTTTCATCAATTTTGCTGATGAGCCCCACCACTGTGGTATCATCAGCAAATTTAAATGACAATACCGTCTTCCCTCATATTTCATCTTTACCCTTCTTATAGCTTTTTAGTTGCCTTCTGTTGCATTTTAAAAGCTTCCCAATCATCCAGCTTCCCACTCACTTTTGCTACCACATATGCTGTTTCTCTGGCTTTAATGCAGTCCGGAACCTCCTTTGTCGGTCACAGTTGCCTACCCCTACCATTTGAGAACTTCTTCCTTTGTGGGATATATCTATCCTGCGCCTTCTGAACTGTTTCCAAAAATACTCTGCCACCTCAGTTCTGCTGTCACACCCGCCAGTATCCTCCTCCAACCCACCTGGGCAAGCTCCTCTCTCATGCCCCTGTAATTCCGTTTATTCCATTGCGATACTGATACAAGTGACATGCTTTTCTCTCTCTCAAATTGCAGTATGAATTCAATCATGTGCTCACTGGCTCCTCAGGATTCTGTTACGTTGAGCTCCTAATAAGATCAGGATTGCTGCCTGTGCCAAGTGCCAGCAAGTGCAGGAAAAACATGATCAGGCATATTAATGCCTGGATGAGAGACTGGAGTAGGGGGACAGGGCTTCTGATTCCCAGATCATTGGGGCCTCTTCTGGGGGAATATATATATTTATAGAAACATAGAAAACTTATAGCACAATACTGGCCAAGCATGTCCTTACCTTCAAAATTATCTAGAGTTACCCATAGCCCTCTATTTTTCTAAGCTTCATGTTCCTATCCAGGAGTCTCTAAAAAGACCCCATCGTATCCGCCTCCACCACTGTCGCCGGCAGCCATTTCCACACACTCACCACTCTCTGTGTAAAAAAAGCTTACTCCTGACATCTCCAATGTACCTACTTCCAAGCATCTTAAAACTGTGCCCTCTTGTGTTAGACATTTCAGTCCTGCGAAAAAGCTTCTGACTACCGACATGATCAATACCTCTCAACATCTTATACACCCTTACCAGGTCACCTCTCATCCTCCATCGCTCCAAGGAGAAAAGGCCGAGTTCACTCAACCTATTCTCATAAGGCATGCTTCCCAATCCAGGCAACATCCTTGTAAATCTCCTCTGCACCCTTTCTATTATCTCCACATCCTGTAGTGAGGTGACCAGAACTGAGCATAGTACTCCAAGTGGGGTCTGACCAGAGTCCTATATAGCTGAAACATTACCTCTCGGCTCCTAAACTCAATCCCATGATTGATGAAGACCAATGCTCCATATGCCTTCTTAACCACAGAGTCAACCTGTACAGCAGCTTTGAGCGTCCTATGGACTCAGACCCCAAGATCCCTCTGATCCTCCACACTGCCAAGAGTCTTACCATTAATACTATATTCTGCCATCATATTTGACCTACCAAAATGAACCACTTCACACTTATCTGGGTGATGTTCATCTGCCACTTCTCAGCCCAGTTTTGTACCCTATTAATGTCCCGCTGTAACCTCTGACAGCCCTCCACACTATCCACAACACCCTCAATCTTTGTGTCATCAGCAAATTTATTAACCCATCCCTCCACTTCCTCATCCAGGCCATTTATAAAAATCATGAAAAGTAGGGGTCCCAGAACAGATCCCTGAGGCACACCACTGGTCACCAACCTCCATGCAGAATATGACCCATCTACAACCACTCTTTTCCTTCTGTGGGCAAGCCATTTCTGGATCCACAAAGCAATGTCCCCTTGGATCCCATGCCTCCCTACTTTCTCAATAAGCCTTGCGTGGCGGACCTTATCAAATGCCTTGCTGAAATCCATATACACTACACCTACTGCTCTTCCTTCATCAATGTGTTTAGTTACATCCTCAAAAAATTCAATCAGACTCATAAGGGTGAGGCCCTGGAAATTGCGGATGCATTGATAATCATTTTCCAATGTTCCTTAGATTCAGGATCAGTTCCTGAGGATTGGAGAATGGCTAATGTTATCCCACTTTTTAAGAAAGGAGGGAGGGAGAAAACAGAGAACTATCGTCCTGTCAGCATAACATCAGTAGTGGGGAATATGCTAGAGTCCATTATTAAAGATGAAATAGAGGCATATCTAGATAGCAGTGATAGGATTGGGCTGAGCCAGCATGGATTTACCAAGGGCAAATCATGCTTGACTAATCTATTGGAGTTTTTCGAGGAAGTAACCAGGAAGTTAGACAAGGGAGATCCAGTGGATGTAGTGTACCTTGATTTTCAGAAGGCATTTGATAAGGTCCCACATAGGAGATTGGTGGGTAAAATCAGAGCTCATGGCATTGGGGGGAAGGTATTGACATGGATAGAAAACTGGTTGGCAGATAGAAAGCAAAGGGTAACGGTGAATGGGTGTTTCTCGGAATGGTAGGTGGTGACTAGTGGTGTGCCACAGGGCTCGGTATTGGGACCACAGCTGTTTACGATTTACATCAACGATTTAGATGAAGGCATTGAGAATAACATCAGCAAGTTTGCTGATGATACTAAGCTGGGTGGCAGTGTGACATGTGATGAGGATGTTAGGAGAATTCAGGGTGACTTGGATAGGCTGGATGAGTGGGCAGATACTTGGCAGATGATGTTTAATATGAATAAGTGTAAGGTTATCCACTTTGGGAGTAAGAACAGGAAGGCAGATTATTATCTGAATGGTGTAGAGTTAGGTAAGGGAGAAATATAATGAGATCTAGGAGTCCTTGTTCATCAATTACTGAAGGTAAATGAGCAAGTGCAGCAGGCAGTGAAGAAGGCTAATGGAATGTTGGCCATTATTACAAAGGGAATTGAGTACAAGAGCAAGGAAATCCTCTTGCAATTGTACAGGGCCCTGGTGAGACCACACCTGGAGTATTGTGTACAGTTTTGGGCTCCAGGGTTAAGGAAAGACATCCTGGCTGTAGAGGAAGTGCAGCGTAGATTCACAAGGTTAATTCCTGGGATGTCCGGACTGTCTTACGCAGAGAAGTTAGAGAGACTGGGCTTGTACACACTGGAATTAAGGAGATTGAGAGGGGATCTGATTGCAACATATAAGATTATTAAGGGATTGGACAAAATAGAGGCAGGAAATATGTTCCAGATGCTGGGAAAGTCCAGTACCAGAGGGCATGGTTTGAGAATAAAGGGTAGGTCATTTAGGACAGAGTTAAGGAAAAACCTCTTCTCCCAGAAAGTTGTGGGGGTCTGGAATGCACTCTCAGAAGGCAGTGGAGGCCAATTCTCTGGATGGTTTCAAGAAGGAGCTAGATAGGTATCTTATGGATAGGGGAATCAAGGGATATGGGGACAAGGCAGGAACTGGGTATTGATAGTAGATGATCAGCCATGATCTCAAAATGGCGGTGCAGGCTCGAAGGGCTGAATGGTCTACTTCTGCACCTATTGTCTATTGTCTATAAGGCATGACCTCCCTTTGACAAAGACATGCTGAATATTCCTAATCATTTTATGCCTCTCCAAATGTTCATAAATCCTGCCTCTCAGGATCTTTACCATCTGCTTACCAACCACTGAAGTAAGACTCACTGGTCTGTAATTTCCTGGGCTATCCCTACTCCCTTTCTTCAATAAAGGAACAACATTTGCAACCCACCAGTCCTTCCGGAACCTCTCCCATCCCCATTGGTGATGCAAACATCATTGCCAGAGGCTCAGCAATCTCCTCCCTCACCTCCCACAGTAGCCTGGGGTACATCTTGTCCAGTCCCAGTGACTTATCCAACTTGATGCTTTCCAAAAGCTCCAGCACATCTTTTTCCTTAATATCTAAATGCTCAAGCTTTTCAGTCTGCTGTAAGTCATTCCTACAATCATCAAGATCCTTTTCCGTACTGAATACTGAAGCAAAGTATTCATTAAGTACCTCTGCTATCTCCTCTGATTCTATACACACTTTTCCTCAGTCACACTTGATTGGTCCTATTCTCTCATGCCTTATCCTCTTGCTTTTCACATACTTGTAGAATGCCTTGGGGTTTTCCTTAATCCTCTCTTCCAAGGCCTTCTCATGGCCCCTTCTGGCTCTCCTAATTTCTTTCAACAGCTCCTTCCTGGTGGCCTTATAATCTTCTAGATTCATATCATTACCTTTTTGAACCTTTTCTAAGCTCTTCTTTTCTTGACTAGATTTACAACAGACTTTGTATACCACGGTTCCTGTAATGTACCATAACTTCCCTGTCTCATTGGAACGTAGCTACGCAGAACCCCACAGAAATATCCCCTGAACATTTGCCACATTTCTACTGTACATTTCCCTGAAGATCATCTATTTCCAATTTAAACTTCCAAGTTCCTGCCTGATAGCCTCATAGTTCCCCTTACTCCAATTAAACGCTTTTCTAACTTGTCTGTTCCTATCCCTCTCTACTGCTATGGTAAAGGATATGGAATTGTGATCACTATCTCCAGAATGCTCTCCCACTGAGAGATCTGACACCTGACCAGGTTCATTTCCCAACAGCAGATCAAAAACAGCTTCTCCTCTTGTAGGCTTGTCTACATATTGTGTCAAGAAATCTTCCTGAACACACCTGACAAATTGCACCCCATCTAAACCCCTTGAGGGAGATGTCAATTGATATTTGGGAAATCATAATCTCCCACCATGACAACTCTGTTATTACTACACCTTTCAAGAATCTGTCTCCCTGTCTGCTCCTCAATGTCCCTGTTTGGGTGGTCTATAAAAAAACACCCAGTAGAGTTATTGACCCCTTTCTGCTCCTAACTTCCACCCACAGAGAATCCATAGACAATCCCTCCATGACTTCCTCCTTTTCTGCAGCCGTGACACTATCTCCGATCAACAGTGCCACACCCCCTCTTCTTTTGCCTCCTGACCTGTCCTTTCTGAAATATCTAAAATTCGACACTCAAAGTAACCATTCCTGTTCCTGAGCCATCCAAGTGCCTGTAATGGCCACAACATCATAGCTCCAGGTACTGATCCACACTGTAAGCTCATCCACTTTGTTCATCATTCTCCTTTCATTTAAATAGACTGAGCGCATCCCTTCTCTATCACCCACCTATCTTCCCTCTCACACTGTCTACAAGCTTTCTCTATTTGTGAGCCAACCTCCACCTCCTCTGTCTCTTCAGTTTGGTTCCCAGCCCCCAGCAATTCTTGTTTAAACTCTCCCCAACAGCCTTAGCAAACCTCCCTAGTGGTGAGTGTGTTGAATGGGCTGCCAGTGATGGTGGTGGAGGTTATACAATAGGGTCTTTCAAGAGACTCCTGGATAGGTACATGGAGTTCAGAAAAATAGAGGGCTATGGGTAACACGAGGTATTTTCTCAAGTAAGTACATGTTCAGCACAACATTATGGGCCAAAGGGCCTGTATTGTGCTGTAGTTTTTTCTACGTTTCTGTAGAGCTGTTAAAGAGGGTTAAAACTAATTTGGCAGGGGGATGGGAACTGGAGTGACAGGGCCGAGGAAGGTGAAAACAGAAATAAATCAAAGATTGCGTGCAACAAAGATGATAGAAAGGACAGGCAGGAAATGAGGCTTAATCACAGGCAGTGGGATGAGTTACAGGCCAATAGAGGCATGGTGCAGTTAAAACAGAAAGCAATAAATACTGGACTGAAAGTGTTGTATTTGAATGTACGAAGCATAAGAAATAAAATAGATGATCATAAAATTCAGCTACAGATTGGCAAGTATAACGTTGTGGCCATCTCTGAAACTTGGCTGAAGGATGGCTGCCATTGGGAGCTGAACGTCCAAGGATAAACGGTGTATCAGAAAGACAGGTTAGGAGGCAGAGGGGGTGGTGTGGCTCTGTGTATAAGAAATAAAATTAAATCATTAGAAAGAGATGACATAAGGTCAGAAGGTGCTGATGGGTTGAGTTAAGAAATGGCAAGGGTAAAAGGACCCTAATGGCAGTTGTATACAGGCCTCCAAACAGCAGCCGGGATGTGGATTACAAATTACAGCAGGAGATAGAAAAGGTGTGTCAGAAAGGCAATGTCATGATAATCGTTGAGGATTTTAACATGAAAGTGGATTGGGAAAACCAGGTCAGAACTTGATCTCAAGAGAGAGAATTTGTAGAATGTCTAAGGGATGGGTTTTTAGAACAGCTTGTTGTTGAGCCCACTAGGGGATCGACTGTACTGGATTGGATGTTGTGCAACGATCCAGAGGTGATTAGAGAGCTTAAGGTTAAGTAACCCTTCGGGAACAGTGATTACAATATGATCAAGTTCACATTAAAATTTGAGAAGAATTCCAATGTGTTGGTATTTCAGGGGAAATTATGGCCTGAGAGGGGAACTGGCCAAAGTTGACTGGAAAGGGACACTAGCAGGAAGGACAGCCGAGCAGAAATGGCTGGAGTTTCTGTGAAAATGAGGGAAGTGTGAGACAGATGTATTCCAAATAAGAAGAAATTTTTTGGATGAAAGAAGGACACAACTGTGGCTGACAAACGAAGTCAGAGCCGAAGTAAAAGCAAATGAGAGGGCATACAAGGAAGCCAGAGCTAGTGGGAAGATAGAGGATTGGGAAGCTTTTAAAAACTTGCAGAAGGAAACTGTCATACAGAAGGAAAAGATGAAATATGAGAGAAAACTGGTGACTAATATCAAAGAAGATACTAAAAGCTTTCTTAAGTATATAAAGGGTAAAAGACAGTCGAGGGTAGATATAAGACCAATACAAAATGACGCTGGAGATATTGTAATGAGAGACGCAGAGATGGCAGAGGAACTGAATGTGTATTTTGTATCAGTCTTCACAGTGGAAGACATCTGCAGTATACCGGACTGCGAGGCAGCAAAAAGATGCAGTGGACGTGGTGTACTTGGATTTTCAGAAGGCCTTTGACAAGGTGCCACACATGAGGCTGCTTAGCATGATAAGAGCCCAAGGAATTATGGGAAGTTACTAGCATGGGTGGAGCATTGGCTGATGGGCAGAAAACAGAGAGTGGGAATAAAGGGATCCTATTCTGGCCGGCTGCCGGTTACCAGTGGTGTTCTACAGGGATCGGTTTTGGAAGCGCTGCTTTTTACAATGTGTGTCAGTGACTTGGACTATGGGATTAATGGATTTGTGGCTAAATTTGTGGATGATACAAAGATAGGTGGAGGAGTGGGTAGTGTTGAGGAATACCTTCAAAGAGTCAGAGATAGTTCAGGGGAATGGGCAAAGAAGTGGCAAATGAAATACAATGTTGGAAAGTGTATGGTGATGCACTTTGGTGGAAGAAATAAACAGGCAGACTATTATTTAGATGGAGGGAGAATTCAAACTGCAGAGATGCAAAGGGATTTGGGAGTCCTTGTGCAGGATACCCTACTGGTTAACCTCCAGGTTGAGTCGGTGCTGAAGAAAGGGAATGCAATGTTGGCATTAGTTCCTAGAGGTATTGAATATAAGAGCAGGGATGTGACATTGAGGCTCTATAGGGCACTTGTGAGATCACATGGAGTATTGTGTGCAATTTTGGGCTCCTTATTTTTAAACACATCCTCCTCGCTGACAATCAACACTGGCATACTTCAAGGGTGTGTGCTTAGCCCATTGTTCTACTCTCTGTATACACACAACTGTGTGGCTAGGCATAGCTCAAATACCATCTATAAATGTGCTGACAATACAACCATTGTTGGTAGAATCTCAGGGGGTTTCTAGAGGGCATACAGGGGTGAGATATGTCAACTAGTAGGATGGTGCTGCAGCAACAACCTGGCACTCAACTTTAGTAAGATGAAAGAACTGATTGTGGACTTCAGGAAGGGTAAGATGAAGGAACACATACCAATCCTCATCGAGGGATCAGAAGTGGAGAGAGTTTCAGGTTCCTCGGTGTCAAGGTCTCTGAGGATCTAACCTGGTCCCAACATATCGATGTAGTTATAAAGAAGGGAAGACAGTGACTAAACTCATTAGGAGTTTGAAGTGATTTGGTATGCCAACAAATACACTCAAAAACTTCTATAGTTGTGTCATGGAGAGCATTCTGACAGGCTGCATCACTGTCTGGTATGGCCGTGGGGGGGAAGGGGCTACTGCACAGGATCGAAATAAGCTGCAGAGGGTTGTAAATCTAGTCAGCTCCATCTTGGATACTAGCCTAGTAAGTACACAGGGCATCTTCAGGGAGCGGTGTCTCAGAAAGGCAGCGTCCATTTTTAAGGACCTCCAGCACCCAGGGCATGCCCTTTTCTCACTGTTACCATCAGGTAGGAGGTACAGAAGCCTGAAGGCACACACTCAGCGATTCAGGAACAGCTTCCTCCCCTCTGCCATCTGATTCCGAAATGGACATTGAACCCTTGGACACTACCTCACTTTTTAAAAATGTACAGTATTTCTGTTTCTTACATGTTATTAAAAATCTATTCAATATACGTATATGTAATTAATTAATTTATTATTATTTTTTTCCTTCTATATTATATATGAGCCACTGCTAAGTCAAATGTCGGTGATAATAAACTTGATTTTGAGAAAGGATATACTGACTTTAGAGAGGGTTCAGAGAAGGTTCACAAGAATGTTTCCAGGAATGAAAGGGTTAGAGTATGAAAAACAACCAGCAGCTCTTGGGCTGTATTCCCTGCAGTTCAGGAGAATGAGGGGGGATCTCATAGAAGCATTCCAAATGTTAAAAGGCCTGAACAGATTAGATTTGGCAAAGTTATTTCCCATGGTAGGGGAGTCCAGGACAAGAGGGCATGACTTCAGGATTGAAGGACATCCATTTAGAACAGAGATGTGGAGAAATTACTTTAGTCAGAGGATGGTAAATCTGTGAAATCTGTTGCCATGAGCAGTTGGGGAGGCCAAGTCATTGGGTGTACTTAAGGCGGAGATAGATCGGTTTTTGATTTGCCAGGGCATGGGGAGAATGCAAGGGTTTGGGGATGACCCACTTCTGCTCCTATATCTTATGGGTTATTACACAACACCCAATCTCGAGTAGGCTCAAGCACAAGCTGCTTTAAAAATCCATCTCATAGGCACTCAACAAATTCCCTCTCTTGTGATCCAATACCAAACTGATTTTCCCAAGCCCTTGCATATTGAAGTCCCCCATTACAATATAGACCTATCTCATTACTTAATGTTGAAACTAAAATCCTATCCAAAGTTCTGGCTCGTAGGATTGAAAATATTTTACCATCTATTAGCTCTGACGATCAAACTGGATTTATTAAAAATCAGTATTCCCATTTTAATATTCGCCATTTATTAAATGGCATTTATTCTCCTTCTAAAGAGATATCAGAATGTGTGATATCCTTAGGCGTTGAGAAAGCCTTTGATCGAGTTGAATGGAATTACTTATTTAAAACTTTAGAAAAATTTAATTTTGGGCCCGATTTTATTCAATGGATGAAATTACTTCATTTATCTCCCTCTGCTCAGGTTCTTACTAACTCTCAGAATTCCAAACCATTTAAACTTCAACGTGGAACTAGACAAGGTTGTCCCTTGAGCCCTTTGCATTTTCATCTGGCTTTAGAACCCTTAGCTATTGCTTTCCGAGACTCTAATGATATCACTGGTATTTTAAGGAGAGGTACAAATCACAAAGTTTCCCTTTACACTGATGACCTTTTGCTTTATATTTCTAATGTTGAGACTTCTTTACCTTCCGTACTTTCCCTACTCTCCTGCTTTAGTCAGTTTTCAGGATATAAACTAAAGAGTGAACTTTTTCCTTTGAATAATTTGGTATCAATTAATACTAACCTTCCTTTTAAAATTGTAAGAAGTCAATTTACTTATCTACTTACTTAGTATACAATTACTAAGAATTATAAATACTAATTTAAAGAATTTTTTTTTACTTTGATGAATTATGTAAAAAGATCAATATCAAAATGGTCACCTCTTTCATTATCGTTGATTGGCTGAGTTAATTCTATTAAAATGAATATTCTGACTAAATTTTTGTACCTTTTTATGGTCTTACCCATTTTTGTTCCTAAATTCTTTTTTGATTCTCTTGATTCTATCATATCTTCATATGTAGGGAAAAATAAACACTCTCAACTAAATAAAGTTCATCTTGAAAAAGCTAAAAAGAATGGAGGTTTAGCTTTACCAAATTTTAGGTTTTATTACTGGGCAGTCAATATACAGAATTTTACGTTTTGGTTATATTATACAGTATTAACTGAGAGGACTGTCTGGTTTGGGTTTCTTTAGAAGCTAACTCTGTTAATAAATTGTCTATCATCTCTCTTCTCAGATCCTAAATTCCTTTATTTTTAAGTAAACTAATTGTTAGTTTTGTAGCTAAACATACTTGAGGATTTGGGTATATATCCAGTATCCAGAATATTTTGGTTTATTGAGATTTTCTCTTTAAAGTCCCATTTTTTAAAATATTTTTTTAAACCTTCTATGACTGATGTAATTTTTAAAGATTGGGGTAGACTGGGTATTAAAAGCTTCCAGGATTTATTTGAGGAAGTCTGTTTTCATTTGAGCAGTTATCAACTAAATATAACCTACCAAAAAGCTACTTATTTTGATATTTACAAATTAGAGACTTTCTGCGATCTCAATTACATACATTTCCTAAAAGTGCTGATAAGAATTTATTAGATGTAATTTTTAATTTGAGACCTTTTCATAATGGATCAATATCTAATATTTACGGTATGTTGTTGGGAATGATAAATGTTCCTTTGGACAAAATTAAAAATTCTGGGAACAAGATTTAAGGACTTCAATTTCTGAGGAAACTTGGAATGAAAATTTTAAATTGGTTAATACCTCATCGTTGAGTGCCCGTCACTCCCTCCTACAATTTAAAATGGTCCATAGGGACCACATGACTAAAGCTAAGCTGTCTCGTTTTTATTCAGATATATCTCCTATTGTGACAAACGAAACAATGGAGAGGCTTCATTAACTCATATGTTCTGGACATGTCCGAGTCTTGAAAAATACTGGAAGGAAGTATTTTAGACTTTTTCTGTACTTTTTAAAGTAAATTTTAAACCAAGCACTTTGACTGCCTTACTTGGTATTGTTGGAGGAAAAAATATTATCTTGGAGACACCTGTTCTGCACATTTTGGCTTTTATTTCTCTTACAGCTGGGAGGACATTGTTGTTTAGGTGGAAGGATGTTGCTGTGCCTACTCATGGCTGAGCGATGTTATGTCATGCTTAAATTTAGAGAAGATTCATTGTTGAATTTCTGAATCAAGATAAGACTTTCTAACATTGTGGGGACCTTTTTTGAATTATTTTCATGATCTTTGATTTGTTATCAAGTACAGATGTTGGCTAATAATATGTTTTACTATATGATAAGGAATTTTTTTCCTTTTTCTTTCTTTACCAAACAGCTTTTCTTGGTAGTGGGTTTAGATTTTTTTGTAATAAAATTATTACATTTCAATATTATGATTCAATTTAATTTACATGAATATGGGATTATGAAACTATAAGTGTGATTCACATATATTGTAATGGATGTATGATATACATCCTCTTGTACTCTGTATTCTTTTTTTGTAAGAATAAAAATATTGAAACTATTGAAATATTGTCAGCAGTCATCATTCTATTTTGTTCCTTGCTTAAAGTGGGTAACTCCAGAGAATTCAGGAAGGTGTCAATTTGGGTTATGCTTCCCCCTGGAACTTCAGAATATAGAGTTTTGTAAAACACTTCAAAAGCTTCTTGAATTTCACTTAGCTTATTTTTTATCATTTTCATTCTTGGGTCCCTAATTCTATGAATTGTATTTTCTGCTATCTTATTTTTTCAGTTTCCATGCCAGTATTTTCATAGATTTAGATCCACTTTCATAGTGTCTCTGTTTCAGAAACATTAAATTTTTTCTAGTTCCTTCAGCCTATTTTGTAATCCTGCTAATGTTTTATTCCTTTTTTTTCTTATATGAAGATATTGTTATAATTTCCCCTCTGAAAACAGCCTTCAGAGTATCCCACAGAACGGGATGTGAAACCCCTCCATTATTATTGAATTCTAAGTAAAGATCAATTTCTTTTTGAATTTGTTCCTTAAAATAGGGATCACTGAGTAGATTTGAATTTAGTTTCCAAATAGATCAAATAGATCAAAATCAACAAATAAGTATGTAGGTGCATGGTCACTTACATCTATTGTCCCAATTCCACAGGTGTTTATTTTGTCTTTATCTTTTCCAAATGTTATGAAATAGTCTATTCTTGTATATATGGAATGGGGGGGGCAGAATAATGAGTGTAATCCCTTCTGTTGGGGAAAAGCTCCCTCCATATATCAATTAGACCAACATCTGCAAAAAGTGTATTAGCTTTCTTATGTAAGGATTTTGCTTCATATATTTTTCTATTGGAAGAGCACCCAAATCTTTTAGTTTATTCAGATTTTCTCTTTCAAGTCCCATTTTTTTCTAACTATTTTTTTAAACCTTGTATGACTGATGTAAATTTTAAAGATTGGGATAAACTGGATATTAAATGCTTCCAGGATTTATTTGTTGGAGGAAGTCTCTTTTCGTTTGAGCAGCTGTCAGCTAAATATAGCTTACCAAAAACCCACTTTTTCCAATTAGAGACTTTCTGCACTCTCAATTACATACATTTCCCAAAAGTCCTGTTAAGAATTTATTAGATGCAATTTTTAATTTGAAACCTTTTCATAATTGATCAATATCTAATATTTACGGTATGTTGTTGGGAATGAGAAACGTTCCTTTAGACAAACTTAAAACTGGGAACAAGATTTACGGACTTCAGTTTCTGAGGAAACTTGGAATGAAATTTTGAAATAGGTTAATACCTCATCGTTGAGTGCCTGTCACTCCCTCCTACAATTTAAAGTGGTCCATAGGGCCCACATGACTAAAGATAAGCTGTCTCGTTTTTATTCGAATATATCTCCTATTGTGACAAATATAACAATGGAGAGGCTTAATTAATTCATATGTTCTAGATGTGTCCGAGTCTTGAAAAATACTGGAAGGAAGTACTTGAAACTTTTTCTGTACTTTTTAAGGTAAATTTTAAGCCAAACCCTTTGACTGCCTTATTTGGTATTGTTGGAGGAAAAGATATTATCTTGGGGTCACCTGATTTGCACATTTTGGCTTTTATTTCTCTTACAGCTGGGAGGACATTGTTGTTTAGGTGGAAGGATGTTGCTGTGCCTACTCATGGCTGAGCGATGTTATGTCATGCTTAAATTTAGAGAAGATCCGTTGTTGAATTTCTGAATCAAGACAAGACTTCCTAACATTGTGGGGACCTTTTTTGAATTATTTTCAAAATCTTTGATTTGTTATCAAGTACAGATGTTGGTTAATAATTAGTTTTTCTATATGATAAGGATTTTTTTTTCTTTTTTATTTCTTTACCGAACAGCTTTTCTTGGTAGTGGGTTTAGATTTTTTGAATAATAAAGTTATTACTTTTCAATATTACAATTCAATTTAATTTACATGAAGATGGAATGATGACACTATAAGTGTGATTCACATATATTGTAATTGATATATGATATACATCCTCCTGTACTCTGTATTCTTTTTTTGTAAAAGAAAAGAAAAGAGAGTTCGGTGATTCACTGTACTCCGATGTGATGAGAGCTTTGAGAGCTTTTGGTGATGGAAGTTTGGAAATCTGCCTCAGACATGAGTTGGATTTGCTCCAATTTGCGTATCAGCCCAACAGGTCCACAACAGATACCACCTTCTTGGCTCTTCACTCAACCTTGGAATATCTGAACAACATCAGGATGCTCTTTATTGACTACACCTCAACATTCAATACCATCATCCTCTCAAAACTAATCAAGAGTCTTCTAGACCTAGTTCTCAATATATTCTTGTGCAACTGGATCCTCAGTTTCCTCAAATGTAGACCACAGTCTGTTCAGATTGGGAACTACATCTCCTCCCAATCTCCATCAGCACAGAAGCACCACAAGGCTGTGAGTTCAGCCCCCCTGCTCTACTCACTTTACACTTATGACTGTGTGGCCAAGCACATATCCAATGCCATATTTAAGTTTGCTGATGACACCACAGTTGAAGTCTGAATCAAAGGTGGTGAGGAATCAGCATACAGGAGGGAGATTGAAAATCTGGCTGAGTGGTGCCACAACAATGTCTTACTCAAAGTCAGCAGGACTAAGCAGCTTATTACTGGCTTCAGGAGAATGACTCCAGAGGTTCATCGTCAGGTGATCAGAGATGGAGAGGGTCAGAAACTGTAAGTTTGTCAGTGTTATTATTGTGGAGGATCTGTCCTGAGCCCAGTGTGTACAGCAATTATGAAGCTTCTACTTCTTTAGCAGTTTACAAAGATTTGGCATTGATGTGTGGTGGAGAGTATACCGACTGGTTGCTTCACAGCCCGGTGTGGAAACACTAATGCCTTTGATAGAAAATCCTACAAAAAGTAGTGGACGTGGCCCTGAAATGAAGCTCTCCCCACCATTGAGCACAGCTACACGGAAAGCAGCATCCATCTTCAAGGACTCTCACCACCAAGGTCATGCTCTCTTCTCACTGCTGCCATCAGGAAGGAGGTACAGAATGACCGGCCTCACACCACCAGGTTCAGAAACAGTTATTACCCCTGAACCATCAGGCTCTTGAACCAGCAGGGATTAACTTCACTCAATTTCACTCGCCCCATCACTGAACTGTTCCCACAACCTATAAACTCACTCTCAATGACTTTTCATCTCATGTTCTTGATGCTTATTTACTAATTATTATTATTATTTTCTATTTGCACAGTTGTCTTTTGCGCATTTGTTATTTGTCCTTCCTGTTGGTTTGGTCTGTCATTCATTCTGTTGTGTTCCTTGGATCTCAGAGCTGTATATGGTGACATACTGTATATGTACTTTGAGCTTATTAAGTGGCCCTGGGTTTAACATTTCATCTGACAGCTCACACCTCTGAGCCACTCCGGTCACCATTTCACCAAGTGGGACTGTCAATGATGTATACTCAGTCAAGTGATCTTCCTTTTGTATTTTAAGCAGCAAATCAACTACGCATGAAGAGGCTTTTCGAGGAGCTCACGGATTACAGATTCGTATTCCCGTATGTTGTGTCTGGGAAGAAGAAGCGGAGTTTGGCCGCCTCACTGCAGGTAATTCATTGCTGGGGGTCCACAGTTGGACAGGGTGATCTCTGTTCGACTAACTCAGCTTCAGAGTCATTCACAGATCCTGACGGACGGCCAAGAGCTGGTGGAAACGTAAAGAGAGCTCCGCGCAGCCAGGTGTAGTAAGTTACACAAGCCCATTTCTGTGAAAAACAGCCTAAATGAAAGGAATTGCCTCCTCTTTTGTTTCATTGTCAACTGTTTTTGCCTTTGTTACATTTAATCATCTTCGATGTCTGGTTTCCCATCTTTCTGCCCTAACCCAACTCTTTGAAACATCATACACATTTTTGCAGTTTGATACCATCCCAATTTTTCTGACATTTTTCTCATCAAGTCTTTACTTCCTTGACAGAATACTTCTTTGCTATGATTTATGAGATAGCTCCTCAACACTCTGCAGAAATAATCTGTGACTTATATTTTCAGTTTACAGTTCTGTGCAAAGATAGCACATATACATAGCTAGGATGCCAAAGACTTTTTCACAGTACTGTAGTAATTTCATGTCTTGTACTGTACTGCTGCAAAAAAAATCAAATTTCATGACATATGTGAGTGATGATAAACCTGATTCTGATATGGGTCTCTATTGTGGACTGAGAGTGGGCAGGGAGCAGGGAGAGGAGAATCATGGTTAGAAGAAAGGGAAAGAAGAGGAGAGGGAGTGGGAAGCACCAGAGAGACATTCTGTAGTGATCAATAAACCAATTGTTTGGAATCAAAAGGCCTTGGTTGGTGTCCCAGTGCTAGGTGTATCTGCACCTGTGCCTCCCCCTACTTGGCACTCCTTCTCTGCCACCTGTCCCACAGTGCTCCACTCTTGCCATTCCAAACATCCTTTGTTCCCACCAGATTTACAAATTCACTCTTTGCTCCATGTTGACACAGTACTGTGCAAAGGTCTTAGGCACCCGAGCTATATATATGTGCCTAAGACATTTGCATGTTACCGTACATGTAACAAATCTGCCCTTTTCCCCTTTTAATTGCCTTAATTAAACTTAAGAAGCAGTTTCAAATTTCCCTCCTCTCAAAAGTGAATATTAAATTCTATCATATTATGATCACTCTTCCCCAGTGGATCCCTTGTTATGAGTCACTGCTTCACTTAGCACTTGACAGAACTCTGCCCCGGATACTTCCGGAATAGTTCATTCCTTTCCATGGATGCTGTCTGAGCTGATGAGTTCCTCCAGAATTTTATGTACATTATTCTGAACCCATCTCAATGTGCTGCCCATGCCATTTGGACTCGTGCACACAATACAAATGCCCATGATTATGGCCGTACCTCCAGCACTGGCCATTGGCATTTCTGATTTGTGTTCTGCCTACAGTGTGGCTAGAAGCAGGGAGGCACAAGCAACTTCTTTTCTGTGCTGGGTCAAACGGATTGACAGCACAATCTGCAGATTTTGATTGAACTTTATATATTTGGTAGTTCACCAGAGAAGTACTGCATGCAGTTGTGGTCTCAGTGCTTTAGGGAGGGTGTGATGATGGAAGCCAACTCCCCAGGGTAGGTTGCCCAGTTACAAGGTTCAATCTCACTTCTACATAGTTAGATCATATATAGAAAATTGTGTCCAAATTCCACTTGCCCCATTAAAGGAAGGAAATGGAAGCTTTCAAGAGGGTGCAGAAGAGATTTGCCAGGATGCTGCCTGGATTAGAGAGCGAGGGCTTTTCTCTTTAGAGTGAAGGAGGATGAGAGGTGACTGATAGAGGGGAACTGTGCAAGATGGTGAGAGGCATAGATTGAGAAGATAGCCAGTGACACTTCCCAAGGGCAGAAATGGCTAAAAGGAGGGAGTGTAATTTTAAAGTGTAGGTGGGGATGTCAGAGGCAAGTTCTTTACACAGAGAGTTGTGGAACACGCTGCCTGGAGTGATGGCAGAGGCAGATGCATTCAGGACATTGAAGAGACTCTGAGACAGGCACGTGTACAGATGAGAAATGGATCGGAGTAGGTTAAAATGTCGACCACAGGGCCTGTCAGGTGCTGTAATATTCTCTGTGAAACCCCTGAACCCCAGAAGCTTCCTGCTGAGATTTTCTGCGCTTCTGTTGAACGTCACATCCTTTTCAGGGCACGATGACAGAAGGGGATGCAGGCCGCGCTGTCTGCAGGTTATGAGAAGAGTTGATTGAGGTGGAAATCACCATCTGAAGGGATGCAGAACCATATTGTCAGAA
This sequence comes from Hypanus sabinus, assembly GCF_030144855.1. Lineage (NCBI taxonomy): Eukaryota > Metazoa > Chordata > Chondrichthyes > Myliobatiformes > Dasyatidae > Hypanus > Hypanus sabinus. The sequence continues at coordinate 192,092,862 of NC_082708.1, forward strand.
AGGAAATGAATGGACACCAGAGAGGGTTGTGAGGAAAGAGGGGGGCCATTATATGTGATAGGAATCTGTTCCCAGCAGCCATCATAAACTCAATAGACTGAATGGCCTCTTGCAGCATAATAATTCCAGAATCCTTTACTTCAGTTACCTGAGGAACTACCAGAATAGGTTAGAAGGGATAACATGTTATGGATGGGCAGAACAGCCTCAGGTGCATGGGTGGATTTAGCACCTGCTTGACCACATAATGAGGAGTGACCACGTGCAGATCACAGTCCACTGACCATCTGCCTTGTCCCCACACAGGGCAGCTATCCAGACCACATCAGCATCCTGGTGGAGCTTGCGGGGGAGCACCTAACGCTGGATCTCAGCAAGAACACGTGAGTGAGTCTTCGCATTTCTGTTGGAAACAAGGCAGAGGTCCTGCAGAAGCCCACCCTGCCCGTTTCTCTCAGATACCCGACTGTAAGTGGAGCCACCAAGTACCCTCCACACCCCCTTGTGCTGGGCTCAGTGCCAGGTATGCTGGTGTGGAGAGAGGAGGGGTATCGGGGGATCGAGGGATCACTTCAATCACAGGCAACAGAGAAGAGTAACAGGTTACGGCAGCACTGTAATATGCAGTTAGTGTAATGTCGAACAGGGTTCAATTCCCATCACTGCCTGTAAGGAATTTGGGAACTGGAGCAGGAGCTGGATGACCTCCGGATCATTCGGGAGAATGAGGAGTTTATAGATATTAGTTTCAGGGAGGTAGCTATGCCAAAGGGGCAGGGCACAGGTAACTGGTTACCGTCAGGCGGGGAAGGGGAAAGGGCAGGCAGATTTGGACCAGCTGGAAACATGGGCTGAAAAATGGCAGATGGAGTTTAATACAGACAAGTGTGAGGTATTCCACTTTGGAAGGTCAAAACAAGGTAGAACATACAAGGTAAATGGTAGGACACTGAGGAGTGCAGTAGAACAGAGGGATCTGGGAATACAGATACAGAATTCCCTAAGAGTGGTGTCACAGGTAGATAGGGTAGTAAAGAGAGCTTTTGGTACTTTGGCCTTTATAAATCAAAGATTTGAGTATAAGAGGTGGAATGTAATGGTGAGGTTGTATAAGATATTGATGAGGCCAAATTTGGAGTATTGTGTGCAGTTTTGGTCACCTAATTACAGGAAGGATATTAATAAGGTTGAAAGAGTGCAGAGAAGGTTTATAAGGATGTTGCTGGGACCTGAAAAACTGAGTTACAGAGAAAGGTTGAATAGGTTAGGACTTTATTCCCCGGAGCATAGGAGAATGAGGGGTGATTTGATAGAGGTGTATAAAATTATGATGGGTATAGATAGAGTGAATGCAAGCAGGCTTTTTCCACTGAGACCAGGGGGAAAAAAAACCAGAGGACATGGGTTAAGGGTGAAGGGGGAAGCGTTTAAAGGGAACATTGGGGGGGCTTCTTCACACAGAGAGTGGTGGGAGTGTGGAATGAGTTGCCAGATGAAGTTGTAAGTGCAGGCTCACTTCTAACATTTAAGAAAAACTTGGACGGGTACACAGATGAGAGGGGTTTGGAGGGATATGGTCCAGGTGCGGGTCAGTGGGACTAGGCAGGAACTAGGGACAGCCAAGAAGGGCCGAAGGGCCTGGTTCTGTGCTGTAATGTTCTATGGTTCACCCTACGACTGTGTGGGTTTCCTCCAGACATGTGGGTTAGGGTTAGTGAGTTGTGGGCAGTCTGTATTGGTGCCTGTAGTGTGATAACACCTGCAAACTGCCCAACACAACATTTGCTGATTTGATTTGACACAAATGACACATTTCACTGTGTTTCAATGTACATACAGTGTGAGAAATAAAGCTTATCTTTCTCTCTTCGTGCTTAATGACTATACCAAATTAAACCAAATCTATTCTTCCTGTACACGAGCCATACTCCTCCTGTCCCTGTATATTGACTTGTCTGTCCAACAGACTCTCAAACATCACTACTCATTGCAGGCACTCTCTATTGTAAAAAAAAGTTTCTTGCACATCTCCTTTAAACTTGCCCTCTTTCACCTGAAATGTATTCCCTCTAATATTACCTATTTTAACTCTGGGAAAATTATTATGATTGTTTACCCTATCCATAAACCACTGTCAGATCTCCCCTCAGCTGCACCGTTCCAGAGAAAACAACATGTTTGTCCAGCCTCTCCTTATAGACCATATCCTCTCATCCAGGCAAAATCCTACAGCCCCTCAAAAGCTTTGCATCCTTCCTGTAGACGGGTGACTGGAATTGCACACAGTCAGTACTCCAAGCACAGCCTAACCAACCATTTACACAGCTTCAACTGGACTTCCTAACTCTTTTACTCAGTCCCCCAAACGTGATCTCCTCCTTTACTGTCAAACCTACTCGCATCGCCATTTTCAGAGAGCAATGGACTTGGAACCCAAGGGTCCTGCCGTTAACCCTCTCCCATGTGTGCAGATAAGACTCCAGCCCCCGTGGTTGGTGTAGAGTGTACTGCCATTCCACAGTTGATGAGGCTCCTCAGTCATAGCTTCTTCCTTTCTTTTTCTCTGCTACAGCATCCTCTTGCCGAGAGGGTTCCAGGTCTCTCACTACGATTCGAACGGGTCTCTGGTGACAGAGCAGGAGAAGGAACCGGTGAGCAGACTTCGCAAACTCTCGGCACTGAGCGCGGGCTTGTTTTGCCCTGCTCTCTGCTCACTGCCAGGGTGCAGGGGTCATGTTCAGTTCCAAACTTCACCCACTGTTCAGCCATCAGTTACAATGGCTTCAGTTTGTTCTCCAGCAGTGAAGGCATTGTATCTCAATCTCAGTTTGGTACTTCAACAGGCGCTGTAAAATCCTTTTGTTTTAGTAGCTGGAAGTTTACTGATGAGGAACGGGTGAGATACCTGGAGATTAGAGAGAAGCCTCTGCTGTTCTCTTTCTCAGACGGGGCTGTAAGATTAAACCTGGAGACAAATAGGGAGGTAAGCTAGACATGAATGGTGAGTGAGTTGTAGAAAATTCTGAGGGACAAGAACTTTGTATAGATGGACTGATTAGGAGTCAGCGTGGTTTTGTGTGGGGAAGATCTCAAGCGCTAACTAAGGAAATCTACGAAGGCAGCCCAATGACTTTAGAAAGATCGCATATGCTTGACTGGCCCAGAGGGACAAGGCCCAAAGGGTTTGACAAGGATGGCAAACTGGATCCACAGTCGGCTGGGTGATGGGTGACGGGTGATGGGTGATGGGCGATGGGTGACGGGTGATGGGTGATGGGTGACGGGTGACTGGTGACTGGTGACGGGTGACTGGTGACTGGTGATGGGTGACGGGTGATGGGTGACGGGTGATGGGTGATGGGTGATGGGTGACGGGTGACGGGTGATGGGTGATAAGTGATGGGTGATAAGTGATGGGTGACGGGTGACTGGTGACTGGTGACGGGTGACTGGTGACTGGTGATGGGTGATGGGTGATGGGTGACGGGTGATGGGTGATGGGTGATGGGTGACGGGTGACGGGTGATGGGTGATGGATGACTGGTGATGGGTGATGGGTGACGGGTGACAGGTGATGGATGACTGGTGATGGGTGACGGATGACTGGTGATGGATGACTGGTGATGGGTGACGGGTGATGGGTGATGGATGACTGGTGATGGGTGACGGGTGACGGATGACTGGTGATGGATGACTGGTGATGGGTGACGGGTGACGGATGACTGGTGACTGGTGATGGGTGACGGGTGACAGGTGATGGATGACTGGTGATGGGTGATGGGTGACGGGTGACAGGTGACTGGTGATGGGTGACTGGTGATGGGTGATGGGTGACGGGTGACAGGTGATGGATGACTGGTGATGGGTGATGGGTGACGGGTGACAGGTGATGGATGACTGGTGATGGGTGACGGGTGACAGGTGATGGGTGACGGGTGACGGGTGACTGGTGATGGGTGACGGGTGACTGGTGATGGGTGACGGGTGACGGGTGACAGGTGACGGGTGACGGGTGACTGGTGACGGGTGACTGGTGACGGGTGACAGGTGACTGGTGATGGGTGACGGGTGACTGGTGATGGGTGACTGGTGACGGGTGACAGGTGACTGGTGATGGGTGACTGGTGACTGGTGATGGATGACTGGTGATGGGTGACGGGTGACAGGTGATGGATGACTGGTGATGGGTGACGGGTGACAGGTGATGGATGACTGGTGACAGGTGACAGGTGACTGGTGATGGGTGACAGGTGATGGGTGACTGGTGATGGGTGACGGGTGACGGGTGACAGGTGACTGGTGATGGGTGACTGGTGACAGGTGATGGATGACTGGTGATGGGCGATGGATGACTGGTGATGGGCGATGGATGACTGGTGATGGGTGACGGGTGACAGGTGATGGATGACTGGTGATGGGTGACGGGTGACTGGTGATGGGTGACGGGTGACGGGTGACAGGTGACGGGTGACGGGTGACTGGTGATGGGTGACGGGTGACAGGTGACGGGTGACAGGTGACTGGTGATGGATGACTGGTGCAGAGAGTTGTGCTGGTGACTGGGAGTATGCAGTGAGAGTTGTACCTCAGGGGTTGGTGCTGGGACCTCTGTTCCTCACTATTCACAACACCACCTATCTTTGTGCGTCTGCAGATTTACTAATGAGCTCATCGGCCCTTCAAATCATTGAAGTATCTCACAGAGAGGACCCAGCGTTGATCCATGCTCACAAACTTACAGTCAGATAAAGGCCCTTCATCGCTACCTTTCTGTATTCTATGGCCAGGCCAACTCTGAATTCATCTACTGTGGATCTGTAGCTTAATCTTCCCAATCCCCTACCACTTCCAGTCCTCTATCCTCATCGATCACCTTTATCGCTTCAGAGACTGAGAAGCATTGATGTTGACGGGGAGGTGGGGCAGGGGCTGCCTTGTTACTGAGTTCTCTCAAAACGCTGTGATCAATCTCTCCCCACAGACTCAGTGTTACTACGAGGGCTCCGTCCAAGGCTTCTCAGGATCTGCGGTCTCAGCCAGCACCTGCTCGGGACTCAGGTAAAGCTGCTGATGTGCCTCTGTCTCTGTTGTGAGAAGGGGTCTCGCTGGGTCATGGCCCAGTGGTGTGGACACAGGGCTGGGGTACTTTCTGTCCAACAACTGGCATGTACAGAGTTCAGCTGATCAGTCTTCTCTGCCTTCGCCAGCGCTCTGATTGTTCTTGGTAACCGGACCTACGTCATTGAGCACCTGGGGGAGCCCGAGCATGAGCGGCATTTGCTATACAGACCTGAAGATCTCAAGTCAGTGCCTGGACGGTGTGGAGTGACAAACACGTCTCCTGTGTCAGCCCTGGCCCAGGACCTTCATCACCTACACCGGGTAAGTGGACATGTGGGAGCTACAAACGGAGAAAGACAGAAATAGCAGACCAATTGAAGATTAGATTATCCTTTTTTGTCACCTGTACATCGAGACACACTGAAACCAGACTTTGTGTCGATGACCAACGCAGTCCAAGGATGTGCTGGGGGCAGCCCGCGAGTGTGGCCGTGCCTCCGATGCCCACAATTTATTAACCCCAAGTTATAGATCTTTTGAATGTGGGAGGAAACCGAAGCTGAACATACAAATTCCAGAGAGCATTGAACCCCATTGCCCAGGTATTCTTGCTGTGTCTGAATGACACAAGATATAACTAAACCCCAACAAGTGCAAGGAAAACTCAGAGCCCAGCAAGAGAAAGGGACTGAAAGGAATTGAATCAGTGTCATGGACAATTACAGCTCAGAAACTGGCCCTTCAGCCCATCTAGTCCATGCTGAACCATTTAAACTGCCTAACCCCATTGTCCTAAACCCAGACCTGAGCCCTCCATACCCCTACCATCCATATACCCATTCCAAATTCTCAAACATTGAAATCCAACCCGCATCCACACTCACAACGCCCTCCAAGTGAACACGTGATGGATTGGTGGCTGTTTTCGAACTGTCCTTGGACCCTGTATTGGAGAGCTGCGAATCTATCGCAAGATTTGAAAAAAGCGAACTGAGAGAAAACAGAATGCTAGACAGGTCAACCTAACATCAGCGGTGGAAAAATTCAAAGCAACACACACAAAATGCTGGAAGAACACAGCAGGCCAGGCAGCATTGACAGAAAAGAGTAGACAGTCGATGTTTCGGGCTGAGACCCTTCTTCAGGGCTGGAGAGAAGGAGAAGTCATCGTAAGAAGCTGGGGGAGGGGGAACAGTTTCAGGTGTGGGTGTGAAATCAGGGGGGAGGGGTGAAGTCTATGGTGATGGGTCTGGATGAAAACATAGTTGAAGAGTCGGGGGGGGGGCTGCAGAGATCACAGAGGGCACAGGAGGAAACAGTATCACTGAACTCCCATCGAAGAGAAGTTTTACTCAGCATTGGCATCCTTTGAAGAGATTTCTCTGTAGCAGGATCACAGATATGAGAAACCCTGACTAATTACGAGGGGTTTCTCTGAAAGGGGTAACTATGCAGCACTGGGAGGGTGTGTCAGGCACTGACAATATTACCATTGGTTGATGAGGAGCAGATCATGCTCAGCCGGTCGACTTGCATTGTCTGAGGGTGTAACTTGCAGAACAGATGGGCAGAAACCAGTGGATGACATGTGTTTGGACTTTGAGAAGCCTTTATAGAAGGTCCCACGTAAAACGTTGGAGCGTAGCGTACAATTATGACAAACAACCAACCTTCTGTGTGAAGTGGCTTATCAACTGCATATCCCAGGCAGTTGTGACCCTAACACCTCCTCCATCCAAGCTGGTTGAACAAGTTCCAATGCAAGTTCCCTACTTCAAAGATCCCTCCTGTTGCCAATCAGATGGATCATCATCAATGCCTCACATTCAGGAAGAGGAGGGCATTTAGTCTGAAAGCAGATCAGACTGATATGCAGAGCGAACTGAAATAAGGAAACAGTCTCACTCCCGGTGACAAGCAGTGACCCGTGGCTTGCCACAGCAATCATGCTGGGACTCCACCAGATACCATAATGCTTTGGAGGAGTTAATTAAGTGTCATATCTCCAGTCTGTGGATGGCACAAAGGTGAGGGGAGTGTGAGACATGACGAGGATGTAGAATAGCCACTGACGGGCTCGGAGGGGTGATGGAATGGGCGGATGAGGGCAGCTGCAGATTTATGTGGATCAGAGTGAGCTGCTGGAACGACGGAGGATGAGAGGTGACCTGACAGAGGTGTATCAGATGATGAGAGGCATTGATCATGTCGATAGTCAGAAGCTTTTTTCCCAGGGCTGAAATGGCTAACACAAGAGGGCACAGTTTTAAAGTGCTTGGAATTTTTCACACAGAGAGTGGTAAGTGCATGGAATGGGCTGCCAGCAATGGAGCTACCTCCATTCCTGCAGCCACATGGTAAGAACAAAGACTTTTGCTTTATCAATTTCCACTGCCTTGTCTCATTCTTTTCAATGATTTGTTCATTGCTGTTCTTCCCGGCCAATAGCTTGTCAGGAGCTTTTTGATGAAGTGATTGATGAAGGTAGAGTTGAGGATGTTGTAAAGTGTTTAATGAAGTCCCTTATGGGATCCTCCTCCAGAATATTAAGATCCCTGGTGAATTGGCCATTTGGATTCAGATCTGGCTTATCCACAGAAAACAGAAGGTGTGTAAGACTGTAATTAGCAGTGATCTGTACCGAGACCTCTTAAGAGACTCTTAGATTGATACATGGAGCTTAGAAAAATAGAGGGCTATGTGATAGGGAAATTCTAGGCAGTTTCTAGAGTAGGTTATTTTGTTGGCACAACATTGTGGGCTGAAGGGCCTGTAATGTGCTATAGACTTCTATGTTCTAGAAGTCACTAATGTATCTGCCTCTACCACCACTCCAGGCAGGGTGTTCCAGGCATCCAGTCCACCACACGATCCACAACACCACTATTCTTCATATCATCTGCAAGCTTACTACCTACCCCATCTACATCTTCATCCAGGGCCTTTATTTACATCACAAACAGCAGAGGTCTCAGTACAGATCACTGCACAACACTGCTAATTACAGTCTTACACACCAGAGCATCGGCTCTGTGTAAAACGCCTTTTAAGGTTTCCATTTTGTTTCTTTTCCCCCTCTTTTACTGTAGTATTTAAATAGCTGCGGTGTGTTCTTCATGCCCGATGTTGGAGAACTCGGAGACACAGAGTCTCACGGGGAACTACATTGGCTTGATGTGCATCCAGCTGCAGCTCCTTGAAGACCGTGTGAGGGATCTGGAGCAGCAACTGGGTGACCTTCGGCTTGTACGGGAGAGTCAGGAGGTAATCGATCAGAGTTATAGGGAAGTAGTCACCCTGAAGTTGCAGGAGGAGAGTAGCTGAGTGACTGTCAGGAAATAGCCAGTTAGAGCAGAGCACCCCGTGGCCATTCCCCCCAAAACAAGCATAGCGCTTTGGATGCCTTTGTGGGGGGTGACCTCCTGGGAGAATACCACAGTGACTGGGCTACAGGCACCAAGCATGGGTTCGTGGTGCAGAATGTAAAGAGAGAGAAGAAGGAAGCGGTAGTGATAGAGAGGGGAACAGACAGGAGATTCTGTGGACGTGAACAGGACACTAGGATGGTATGTTGCCTCCCAGGTGCCAGGGTCAGGGATGCCTCAGATCGTGTCCACAGCATTTTGGAGAGGGAGGGGAAGCAGCCAAATGTCTTGGTACATATTGGTACCAATGACAAAGGAAGGAAAAGCAAAGAGGTCCTGAAAAGAGAATTTAGAGAGCTAGGTAGAAAGCTGAGAAGCAGGACCTCCTGGGTAGTAGTTTCTGGATTGCTGACTGTGCCACATCCAGTGAGGGTAGAAACAGGATGATCTGGCAGATAAATGCGAGGCTGAGAAGTGGGTGCAGGGGACAGAGCTTCAGGTTCTTGGATAATTAGGATCTTTTCTGGGGGAAGTATGATCTGTTTGAAAGTGCCGGGTTGCACCTGAACCCAAGGGGGACCAATATTCTCATGGACAGGTTTGTTAGAGCTGTTGGGGAAGGTTTAAATTAACTTGGCAGGGGGCTGGGAACCGGGGTGAAGGGACTCAGGAAAGGATAGATGATATAAGTGTAAAGATAGTGTACAGTCAGACTGTCAGGAAGGGCAGGCAGGTGATGGGACTTAGTTGCAGCCAACAGGCTGAGTATCAAATCATTAGGGATGCAGAGTCAAAAGGGACAGCAAATATGGTACTCAAAGTGTTGTATCTAACTGCACATAATATAAGAAATAATCTTGTTACAAATATTACAGATTGTCAGGTGTGATGTTGTGGCCATCATTAAATCATGGCTGAAGGATGGTTGTAGTTGGGAGCTGAATGTCCAAGGTTACACATTGTATCGGAGGGATAGGAAGGTAGGCAGAGGGGGTGGTGTGGCTCTACTGGTAAAGAATGACATCAAATCAGTAGAAAGATGTGACATAGGATCGGAAGATATTGAATCCTTGTGGGTTGAGTTAAGAAATTGCAAAGTTAAAAGGACATTGATGGCAGTTATATACAGGCCTCCCAACAGTGGCTGGGAGGTGGACCACAGGTTACAACAGGAAATAAAAAAGGCGAGTCAAAAGGGCAATGTTATGGCAATCATGGGAGATTTTAACATGCAGGTCAGTTGGTGAAGATCAGGTTGGTAATGGATCTCAAGACAGTGAGTTTGTTGAATGCCTAAGAGATAGCTTTTTAGAGCAGTTTGTAATTGAGCCTACTAGGGGATCAGCTATACTGGACTGAGTGTAATGTAGTGAACCAGAGGTCACTAGGGAGCTTAAGGTAAAAGAACCCTTAGGAACCAGTGATCACAATATGATTGAGTTCAACTTGAAATTTGACAGGGAGAAAGTAAAGTCTGATGTAGCAGTATTTCAGTGGAGTAAAGGAAATTACAGTGGTATGAGAGAGGAGTTGGCCAGAGTAAATTGGAAGGAACTGCTGGCTGGATGTCAGCAGAGCAGCAATGGTGTGAGTTCCTGGGAAAAATGAGGAAGCTGCAGGACATGTGTATTCCAAAAATGAAGAAATACTCAAATGGTAAAATAGTACAACTGTGGCTGACAAGAGAAGTTAAAGCTATTGTAAAAGCAAAAGAAAGGGCATACAACAAAGCAAAAATTAATGGGAAGATAGAGGATTGGGAAGCTTTTAATAACCTACAGAGAGCAACTAAAAACCATTAGAAAGGAAAAGATGAAATATGAAAGCAAGCTAGTAAAATTTTTTTCAAGTATGTTAAAAATAAAAGAGAAATGAGAGTGGATGTAGGACAACTAGAAAATGAGGCAGGAGAAATAATAACAGGGGACAACGAGATGGCTGATGAACTAAATGAGTATTTTGTGTCAGTCTTCACTGTAGAAGACATTAGCAGTATGCCTGATGTTGTAGTGTGAGAAGGAAAAGAAGTGGGTGCAGTTACTATTACAAGAGAGAAGGTGCTCAAAAGGCTGAAAGACCTAAAGATACGTAGATCACCCAGAGCAGATGAACTACACCCTAAGGTTCTGTAAGAGATAGTGTTAGAGATTGTGGTGGCATTAGAAATTATCTTTCAAAAATTATTGCACTCTGGCATGGTTCCAGAGGACTGGAAAATTGCAAATGTCGCTCCACTCTTTAAGAAAAGAGGAACGCAACAGAAAGGAAGTTATAGACCAATTAGCCTGACCTCAGTGGTTGGGAAGATGTTAGAGACAACTGTTAAGGATGAGGTGATGAAGTACTTGGTGACACAGGACAAGATAGTACAAAGTCAGCATGGTTTCCTTCAGGGAAAATCTTGCCTGACAAACCTGTTGGAATTCTTTGAGGAGATTACAAGTAGGATAGATAAAGGGGATGCAGTGGATGTTGTATACTTAGACATTCAGAAGGCCTTTGACAAGGTGCCACATATGAGGCTGTTTACCAAGTTAAGAGCCCATGGTATTACAGGAAAGATACTAACATGGTTAGAGCATTGGCTGATTGGTAGGAGGCAGTGAGTCAGAATAAAAGGATCCTTTTCTGATTAGCTGCCAGTAACTAGTGGTGTTCAACAGGGGTCAGTGCTGGGGCCACTTCTTTTTATGTTGTATATCAATGATTTAGATGATGGAATCAATGGCTTTGTTGCCAAGTTTGCTGATGACATGAAGATTGGTGGAGGGGCAGATAGTTTTGTGGAAACAGGTAGGATGCAGAAGGACTTAGACAGATTAGGAGAATGGGAAAGAAAGTGGCCAATGAAAGATAATGTTGAAAAATTAATGGTTTTTGGTAGCCGAAATAAATGTGCGGACTATTTTCTAAACATGGAGAAAATCCAGAGGGACTGTGAGTCCTTGTTCAGAACACCCTGAAGGTTAACTTGCAGGTTGAGTCAGTGGTGAGGAAGGCAAATGCCATGTTAGCATTCATTTCAAGACGTCCAGAATACAAGAGCAGGGATGTGATGCTGAGGCTTTATAAGACACTGGTGAGGCCTCATCTTCAATACTGTGAACAGTTTTGGGCTCCTCATCTAAGAAAAGATGTGCTGGCATTGGAGAGGGTCCAGAGGAGGTTCACAAGGATGATTCCAGGAATGAAAGGGTTATCACATGAGGAACGTTTGAAGGTTCTGGGTCTGTACTCGCTGAAATTCAGAAGGATTAGGGGAGACCTCATTGAAACCTTTTGAATGCTGAAAGGCCTAGACAGAGTAGATGTGGAAAGGATGTTTCCCATGGTGGGGGAGTCTAGGACAAGAGAGCACAGCCTCAGGATAGAGGGACGCCCTTTCAAAACAGAGATGTGGAGAAATTTCTTTAGCTAGAGGGTGGTCAATTTGTGGAATTTGTTTGTTTCAAAACAGCTGTGGAGGCCAGGTTGTTGGGTGTATTTAAGACAGAGATTGATAGGTTCTTCATTGGACATGGCATCAATAGGTTAGGAGGAGAAGGTTGAGAACTGGGGTTGTGGAGGTGATAGAAAAAAGGATCAGCCATGATCGAGTGGCAGAGCAGACTCGATAGGCCAGATGGCCTCATTCTGCTCCTATGTCTTATGGTCTGGTGAACGTGTTTTTGTTGACCTGCTGAACCTGAGGCTGTTCTCATTTACAAAACTGTATACAAAACGGTGTTCACATCCAGTGAGAAGCTGAAACAGTCAGATGATCTTGAGCCTATGAAATTGAAATATCATAGATTGATCTGATAAGAAAAAGAATAAGAATGAAGGATTTGGGGAATGGATGACTAAACAGTGGACGTTAAATCAGGACCATCAGAAAGTGCAGAATCTTTTCCCTGGGTCTTACCTTTCCTCTTCCTTGCTCATGGAGGATCATAGGGACCTAGTGGATGCATTCCCAGTTAGCTAGTTTGCAAATTCATGTGTTTGTTAGTTGAGATAATAAAGGTAGTTGCAGGTAAATACCTAAACACAAGAAAATCTTCAGATGCTGGAAATTCAAGCAACACACACAAAATACTGGTGGAACACAGCAGGCCAGGCAGCATCTATAGGAGAAGTACAGTCGACGTTTTGGGTCCAGACCATTGGTCAGGACCCAAATCAATGTTCATGCCATCAGGTTGGAGGCTACCCAGACAGAATATAAGGTGTTGTTCCTCCAACCTGAGTGTGGCTTCATCTTGACAGTAGAGGAGGCCATGGATTGACATATAGGAATAGGACGTGGAATTAAAATGTGTGGCCACTGGGAGATCCTGCTTCCTCTGGCGGACCGAGCGTAGGTGTTCAGCGAAACGGTCTCCCAGTCTGCGTCGGGTCTCACCAAAATATAGAAGTGCGAAACCTGCTGTGGTAACTTCTACTTCGAGAAAGGACCACTCAACAGTTTCATGTCCAAAAGAGCAACTTTATCAGGAACGGCAAGTTTATGTACAGAGGCCTTCAGGCAACACGTGTGGCATGGCAGACCGGCAGATGAGGCACACCGGGAGTAAAAAGAATGGAGGTGAAACCCCCATGGCCCCAGAACCAGCTTTGCTTTAAAAACAGCTTCCCAGCTAGTATTAACTTACTTTAAATAATGCTCACATTACAACACCTGTCCTTACACTTCCTCCCTCACCACCATTCAGGGCCCCAGACAGTCCTTCCAGGTGAGGCGACACTTCACCTGTGAGTCGGCTGGTGTGGTATACTGTTTAATTACAAATGAAAAACACAAAATAAGTGATTGCATTCCCTTCAAGTCAGTATTTAGTAGATGGACGTTTGGTAGAATTACAGGGATGGTGTTACATGTCTGTGTGGATAGGACTCTCCCAGCTTTGCACATCTGGACACTGCATTTTTCCCCATTCTTCTTTACAAAACTGCTCAAGCTCTGTCAAATTGCACGGCGATCATGCGTGAACAGCCCTTTCCAAGTCCAGCTACCTCTCAATTGGATTGAGTCTGGACTTGGACTTGATTGGCAAGAACAAAAATAAAGCAAGGCAGGGGCAAGTGGACCAGCTATTTTTGGGGTGGTCAGAGTCAGAGTGAAGATTTTTTAAATTTTAGTTCTTCAAGGCTTCAGCACAGAGAAGCCTCAGCAAGAGGAGGCAAAAATGCCTTAGGGATGGTTCCCCTCCCCCTCACAAAGTTTATTGTTTTTCCTTCCTTATATTTGCTCCTATGCAAGGAGAAGGCAGGGAGACATTCAGTGTCAGCTGGAACTGGATCATTCAGGAGGCTGAGGTGTGCTAGATAAGACATGGAGAGAGGTAGTTGCACCCAAGGTACAGGACACAGGAAACTGGATGACAGTCAGGAAGGGAAAAGGGGTTAAATTATCAATGCAGAGTAACTCCCCAACAATAGGTATACTGTTGGGGGTGGAGGTGGGGTAGGGAATGACCTAACGGTGGAAAGTTGCTAAGTCTCTGGCACTGAGTCTGACTCTGTGACTTAGAAGGGAGCGGGGCGACGAGACGGGAAGAGGTACATCGTGGTGATCGAGGATTCGTTACTTAAGGGAAAGGACAGGAGGTTCTGTGGGCGAGAACGAGATTCCCGGATGGTATGTTACCTCCCGGGTGCCAGGGTCTGAGTCTTCAGCATTCTGAACTGTGAGAGTGAACAGCCAGAAGTCGTGGTCCATGTAGGTACTGATGACATGGTTAGTATAAGTGACGAGATTCTGCACAGGGAGTTTAGGGAGTTAGGTGCTAACTTAAAGAGCTGACCTTCAGGGTTGTGATCTCAAGATTGCTACCTGTGGCATGTGCTCGTGAGGCCAGAAATAGGAAGATTATGCAGTTTAATATGTGGCTAAGGAGTTGGTGTAGGAGGGAGAGCTTAAAACTTTTGTATTAGGCTCTCTTCAAGGGATGGTGCGACCTGTATGGAAGGAGGCAGTTTACACCTGAACTGGACAGGGACTAATTAGGACTGAGAGGAAAATTGCATCAGCCATGATGACACACACAAAATGCTGGTGGAAGACAGCAGGCCAGGCAGCATCTATAGGGAGAAGTACAGTCGACGTTTCAGGCCGAGACCCTTCATCAGGACTAACTGAAAGGAAAGATAGTAAGAGATTTGAAAGTAGAGGGGGGAGGGGGAAATGATAGGAGAAGACCGGAGGGGGTGGGATGAAGCTAAGAGCTGGAAAGGTGATTTTGGCGAAAGTGATACAGAGCTGGAGAAGGGAAAGAATCATGGGATGGGAAGCCTCAGGAGAAAGAAAGGAGTGGGGGGGGGGGGGGGGGAAGCACCAGAGGGAGATGGAGAACTGGCAAACAACTAAATATGTCAGGGATGGGGTAAGAAGGGGAGGAGGGGCATTAACAGAAGTTAGAGAAGTCAATGTTCATGCCATCAGGTTGGAGGCCATCAGGTGAGGAGGGGTAGGAGAGGAGAGAGGAATATGTGTTGGTTGGGGGCCGACAACAGATGAATCATGTGGGGGATGGGCAGGGGCCACAGCCTCAAATCTGTTGAAGAACAGGTTAAGTTCATTGGCCCTGTCCACACTGCCTTCAGCTCCTCTGTTGCTAGTTTGCCGGAACCCAGTGATGGTCCTCATCCCACTCCAGACCTCCCTCATGTTGTTCTGCTGGAGTTTCCACTCAAGCTTCCTCCTAAACCTGTCTTTAGCCTCCCTGATCTTGGCTTTCAGGTCCCTCTGTATTGTCAACACAAAGTACACTGCAGACGTTGTGGTCAAATCAAGACGTACAAACAATCTGGATGAACTCAGCAGGTCTGGCAGCATCCGTTGAAAGAAGCAGTCAACGTTTCGGATCGTCCTGATGGAGGGTCTGGATCCGAAATGTTGACTGCTTCTTTCAACGGATTCTGCCCAACCTGCTGAGTTCATCCAGATTGTTTGTCCCTCTGTATTGTCCTCAGCTCCTCCCTATTTCCATCTCTAAACACCCTCTTTTTAGCGTTCAGGATGTCCTTAATGTCCTTTGTTACCCATGGCTTGTTATTTGAATAACAAAGGACAGTTCTTGCTGGAACATTGCAGTCCACACAGAAGTTGATGTAACCAGTGATGCACTGTGTGAGCCCATCGATGTCCTCTCCACGTGGCTCACAGAGGGCCTGCCAGTCTGTCACCTCAAAACAACCCTGGAGTGCCTCATAAGCCTCCCCCGACCATTTCCTCACTGTCCTCGAGGTTGCAGGTTTACCCTTCACCAGAGGCACGTAGCAGGGTTTGAGATGCACCAGGTTGTGATCTGACCTTCCCGGTGGGGGGAGGGGAGAGGAGCTGTATGCATCCTTAACGTTAGCGTACATCAAGTCCAGGGTCCTCTCCCCTCTGGTTGTACAGCTCACATACTGTGTGAAGTTTGGCAGCGTTCTAGCCATGGTAACATGGTTGAAGTCACCCGAGACGGTAATGAGGGCCCTCGGGTGCTGGGTTTGTAGTCTGGCTATGACGGTGTGAATGATGTTACACGCCGACATCTGGTTGGCAGAGGGAGGGATGTACACAACAACCACAATTGCATGTGAGATTTCCCTTGGCAAATAATATGGCTGGAGTCCAACAGCAAAAAGTTCAAAAAGGGCTACAAAAATGTTCCTTGATCGTGATATGACCAGGATTGCACCATCTGTTGTTAACCAGAACGAGCCCCCCCTCCTTTACGCTAACCGCTTTCAGTGCAATTCCGATCAGCCCGAGCGGTCTGGAAGCCCTCTATGGAAACGTTTTGGTCAGGACGTCCTCGTGCAGCCATGTTTCAGTAAAACACATAACACTGCTCTCCCAAAAATTCCTCTGACTCCTAACTAGCACTGCCAACTCGTCCATTTTATTACCCAGCGATCTCTCATTGCCCATAATGAGAGAGGGGAGACACGGCTTATAACTCCTCTTCTCCAAAAGTCTCTGTTGTCTCGAGCCAGTCCTCCTCCCTCACCTTTTTGATCCCCCTCTCCATCCTCTGTGTGTTTTCCTCCGGATTTCAGCAGGGGTATCCACTGCCCTGTTCGCTAACCCGGCCGGCCTAAGCATGATCAGCTGATCCCTGGAATAAACAATGAGATCATACTGCTGCTCCACTAATGAGACGTGTCCAAACGTAAATATTTCCAGTGCTATAAACCAGAATAAAACTCTCTCCACCAGCATGTTAGAGAGGGTGCAGCTTCGACGTGTTACCGCGAAAGAAAAAAAATACAACAAATAATGTAAGTAAGAAAAGTAGTCGGAGTGGCTGTAACAGGCTGCGTGCACGGCCGGCGCATGCGCACTTAATTCAAAGTAAATATGGGAAAAGATAGGGCTGGTCTGTACGTTGAGATCCTAAATTGGAGAAAGGCCAATTTTGATGGTATCAGAAAGGATCTGGCAAGTGAGGATTAGTACAGGCTGTTCTCGAGCAAAGGTGTATTTAGGAAGTGGAAAGTGAAATGTTGAGAGTACAAGGCTTGTATGTGTCTGTCAGAATAAAAGGTAAAGATAGCAGGTGTTAGGGACTTGGGTTTTCAAGAGATATTGAGGTCCTGGTTGAGGATTAAAAAAAAGGAGGTGAGTAGCAGCTGTAGGCAGATTGGAACATATGATGTGCTTATTGAGTATAAGAAATGGAAGGGAACACTTGAGAAAGAAATCAAGAGGGCTGAAACAAGACACAAGCTTGCCCTAGCGGACAAGGTGAAGGAGAACCCGAAGGGATTCTGAAGATCAAAAAGATTGCAAGGGAGACAATTGGTCCTCTGGAAGATCAGAATGGTAATTCATGTGTGGAGCCAAAAGAGATGGGGGAAATCTTAAAAAGAATTTTTTTGCATCTGTATTTACTCAGGAGAGAGATATGGAGTCTATAGAACTGAGGCAAAATGGCATCAACTTCATGGACCCTGTACATATTACAGAGGAAGAGGTGTTTGCTGCTCTGAGGCAAATCCCAGGGCCTGATGTGTTCCCTCGGACCCTGCAGGAGTCAACTGCCAGGGCCCCAGCAGAAATATTTAAATCATCCTTAGCAACAGGTGAGGTACCAGAGGACTGGAGATTATCCATTGTTGTTCTGCTGTTTAAGAAGTCTGCTCTAACATCAACCAGGAAATCATAGGCCAGAAAACCTGACATCGGTAGTCAGAAACTTATTGGAAGATATTCTAAGGCACTGAATATGAGTATTTGGATAGACATGCGCTGATTAAGGATAGTCAGCATGGTTTTGTGTGTGGTAAGTCATGTCTAGCAATTTTAAAGAGTTTTTCGAGGAAGTTACCAGGAAAGTGGATGAAGGCAAAGCAGTAGATATTGTCTACACAGACAACAAGGTCCCGCATGTGAGGCTGATCGAGAAGGTTCAGTCGCTTGGCATTCAGGATGAGGTAATAAATTGGATTAGACATTGACTTTGTGGGAGAAGCCAGCAAGTGGTAGATGGTTATAACACTGGAGGCCTGTGACCAGTGGAGTGCCACAGGGATCGGTGATGGGTCCAATGTTGTTTGTCATCTATATCAATGATCTAGATGATAATATGGTTATCTGGATCAGCAGATATGCAATGACACCAAGATTGGTGGGGGGGGGGGGGAGATAGTGGACAGCGAGGAAAACTATCATGGATTGCAGCTGTAATCCGGACCAGCTGGAAAACTGGGCTGAGGAATGGCAGATGGAACTTAATGGAGCCAAGTGCGAGGTGTTACACTTCAGTAGGACCAAACAGGGAGGATCTTACAGTGAACAATAGGGCACTGAGGACTGTGGTAGAACAAAGGGATCTGGGAATACAGGTCCATAGTTCATTGGAAGTGGTGTCACAGATAGATGGGGTTGTAAAGAAAGCTTTTGGCTCACTGGCCTTCATAAATCAATGTACTGAGTATGCAAAGCCCTGGCTCACATCTTTGCTGTTATGCTGTAGGTATTTCATTCAGCTGCTCTGTTCTGCTTTTAGCTTGTTGGATCTCCTTGAGCGGGGATCATCTGGGATCAATTTTGTTGGATGCTGTGTGATTGCCCTGAGCACTGATCCAGTGGGTTGTGTGTTTAAGCCTGTGTTAAGCTATTGTTTGGTAAAGTGATTATGATGCGTGGTTATGGACACTGCAGGACTGGAGCGGAAGTTTGATAAAATGATGGGTAAAGACTTTGTTCTAGTTCAGACTAGTGTTGACCCAATGGCGGTAGAACTGCCTGGTACTACTGGGGTCCTGGGGGGGAGGGGTGGTTTGAATTGGGCCGGACAATGTCGTGATAAGCTGTCGGGTTGGGTCACAAGAGAAACTGTATTGGGTTCAGAAGTTCTGACCTGGGTGGAGACCATGTTGCTCTCCCCACTCGGAGGCACCGGAGTTGGTGTGAAGGTGCAGTGAAACCGTGAGTGACTGTCTTGGATGATCATGATCCCTAGGGTAGGACACCTTCTGGGGCAGGTGTGACCTATACCAAAAGGATGGGTTGCATGTGAATCCGAGTGGGACCAATATCCTGGCGGAGAGGTTTGTTAATGCTGTTGGGGAGGGTGGAAACCCAACACAGATTGGGGGACCGCTTCGTCGAGCACCTCCACTCCGTCCGCCACAACAGACAGGATCTCCCGGTTGCCACCCTCTTCAACTCTCCTTCACATTCCCATTCGGATATGTCCATACATGGCCTCCTCTACTGCCATGATGAGGCCGAACTTCGATTGGAGGACCAACATCTCATATACCGTCTGGGTAGTCTCCAGCCCCTTGGCATGAACATCGAATTCTCCAACTTCCGGTAATTCCCTTCCTCTCCCTTCTCCCATCCCACCTTCACTCTGTCTCCTCTTCTAGCTGCCTATCACCTCTCATGACTCTGCCTTCTTCTACTACCCATAGTGCTTTCCCCTTAGATTCCTTCTTCACCTCTCCTGCCTATCCCCTCCCTGCTTTCCCTCGCCCAGCCCTTGATCTTTTCTCTGATTGGTTTTCCACCCACCCCCCCTTCTTTATAGGGCCCCTGCCCCCTCCTTCTTTAGTCCTGACGAAGGGTCTCGACCCGAAACGTTGACTGCTTCTTTCAACGGATGCTGCCCGACCTGCTGAGTTCATCCAGCTTTTTTGTACATCTTGATTTGACTACAGCATCTGCAGTGTACTTTGTGTGAACTCTATTGAGTGTGTTTTATAGACACCCTCCCCCCACCCAATAGTAACAGGCATATTGAGGAGCTGGCAGATTTTCCTAATATTGATTGGCATCTCCTTAGTGCGAAAGGTTTAGATAGACA
This sequence comes from Hypanus sabinus, assembly GCF_030144855.1. Classification (NCBI taxonomy): domain Eukaryota; kingdom Metazoa; phylum Chordata; class Chondrichthyes; order Myliobatiformes; family Dasyatidae; genus Hypanus; species Hypanus sabinus. Next base: position 192,112,573 of record NC_082708.1, read on the forward strand.
ATAGACAATAGGCGCAGAAGTAGACCATTCGGCCCTTCAAGCCTGCACCACCATTTTGAGATCAAGGCTGATCATCTACTATCAATACCCGGTTCCTGCCTTGTCCCCATATCCCTTGATTCCCCTATCCATAAGATACCTATCTAGCTCCTTCTTGAAAGCATCCAGAGAATTGGCCTCCACCGTCTTCCGAGGCAGTGCATTCCAGACCCCCACAACTCTCTGGGAGAAGAAGTTTTTCCTTAACTCTGTCCTAAATGACCTACCCCTTATTCTCAAACCATGCCCTCTGGTACTGGACTCTCCCAGCATCTGGAACATATTTCCTGCCTCTATCTTGTCCAATCTCTTAATAATCTTATAAATTGCAATCAGATCCACTCTCAATCTCCTTAATTCCAGTGTGTACAAGCCCAGTCTCTCTAACCTCTCTGCGTAAGACAGTCCAGACATCCCAGGAATTAACCTTGTGAATCTACGCTGCACTTCCTCTACAGCCAGGATGTCTTTCCTTAACACTGGAGACCAAAACTGTACACAATACTCCAGATGTGGTCACACCAGGGCCCTGTACAAATGCAAGAGGATTACCTTGCTCTTGTACTCAATCCCCTTTGTAATAAAGGCCAACATTCCATTAGCCTTCTTCACTGCCTGCTGCACTTGCTCATTCACCTTCAGTAATTGATGAACAAGGACTCCTAGATCTCTTTGTATTTCTCCCTTACCTAACTCTACACTGTTCAGATAATAATCTGCCTTCTTGTTCTTACTCCCAAAGTGGATAACCTCACACTTATTCACATTAAACATCATCTGCCAAGTATCTGCCCACTCACCCAGCCTATCCAAGTCACCCTGAATTCTCCTAACATCCTCATCACATATCACACTGCCACCCAGCTTAGTATCATCAGCAAACTTGCTGATGTTATTCTCAATGCCTTCATCTAAATCGTTGATGTAAATCGTAAACAGCTGTGGTCCCAATACCGAGCCCTGTGGCACCCCACTAGTCACCACCTGGCATTCCGAGAAACACCCATTCACCGTTACCCTTTGCTTTCTATCTGCCAACCAGTTTTCTATCCATGTCAATATCTTCCCCCCAATGCCATGAGCTCTGATTTTACCCACCAATCTCCTATGTGGGACCTTATCAAATGCCTTCTGAAAATCAAGGTACACTACATCCACTAGATCTCCCTTGTCTAACTTCCTGGTTACTTCCTCGAAAAACTCCAATAGATTAGTCAAGCATGATTTACCCTTGGTAAATCCATGCTGGCTTGGCCCAATCCTATCACTGCTATCTAGATATGCCACTATTTCATCTTTAATAATGGACTCTAGCATCTTCCCCACTACTGATGTTAGGCTGACAGGTCGATAGTTCTCTGCTTTCTCCCTCCCTCCTTTCTTAAAAAGTGGGATAACATTAGCCATTCTCTAATCCTCAGGAACTGATCCTGAATCTACGGAACATTGGAAAATGATTACCAATGCATCCGCAATTTCCAGGGCCACCTCCTTTAGTACCCTAGGATTAAGACCATCTGGACCTGGGGATTTGTCTGCCTTCAGTCCCATCAGTCTACTCATCACTGTCTCCTTCTTAATGTCAATCTGTTTCATTTCCTCTGTTACCCTATGTCCTTGGCCCATCCATACATCTGGGAGATTGCTTGTGTCTTCCTTAGTGAAGACAGATCTAAAGTACTTATTAAATTCTTCTGCCATTTCTCTGTTTCCCATAACAATTTCACCCAATTCATTCTTCAAGGGCCCAACATTGTTCTTAACTATCTTCTTTCTCTTCACATACCTAAAAAAGCTTTTGCTATCCTCCTTTATATTCCTGGCTAGCTTGCGTTGGTACCTCATTTTTTCTCTCCGTATTGCCTTTTTAGTTAAGTTCTGTTGTTCCTTAAAAATTTCCCAATCATCTGTATTCCCACTCACCTTAGCTCTGTCATATTTCCTTTTTTTTAATACTATGCAATCTCTGACTTCCTTTGTCAACCACTGTGGCCCCTTTCTCCCCTTTGAATCCTTCCTTCTCCGGGAGATGAACTGATTTTGCACCTTGTGCATTATTCCCAAGAATATCTGCCATTGCTGTTCCACTGATTTTTCTGCTAGGATATCCGTCCAGCTCCTCCCTCATGGCTCCATAGTCTCCTTGCTTCAACTGCAACACTGACACCTCCGATGTGGTGGAGTTTAGATGGGGTAAATACAAGCAGTCTTTTTCCATGAGTGGGATAACAACCAGAGGTCATGAGTTAAGGGTGAAAGGTGAAAGGTTTAAGGGGAACATGAGGGGAATCTTCTTCACTCAGAGGGTTGAGAGAGTGTGGAACGAGCTGCCAGCACAAGTGGTGCATGTGAGCTCGATATCAATGCTTAAGGGAAGTTTGGATAGGTACATGGAAGTAGGGGTAGAAAAGGTTATGGTCGGTGCAGGTCGATGGGGGTAGGAAGATTAAATAGTTTTTACATGGACTAGATGGGCCAAAAGGCCTGTTTCTGTGCTGTACTTCTCTATGACTCTATGAGACAACCCAGGAAATTATAGACCAGTGAATGGTGGGCAAGTTGTTGGAGAAGATACTGACAGGCAGGAGTTATGAGCATTTGGAGAGACATACTCTGATTGGGGACAGTCAGCTTGGTTTTGTCAAGGGCAAGTGGTGCCTTACGAGCCTGACTGAATTCTTTGAGGACGTAACAAGACACATTGATGAAGGTAGAGCAGTGGATATAGTGTATATGGATTTCAGTAAAGCATTTGATATGATTCCCCATGCAAGGCTCCTTCAGAAAGTAAGGAGCATGGGATCCAAGGAGACCTTGCTTTGTGGATCCAGAATTGACTTGCCACAGAAGGCAAAGGGTGTTTGCAGATGGTTTGTTTACTTCATAGATGTCAGTGACCAGTGGTGTTCCACAGGGATCTCTTCTGGGACCCCTCCTCTTTGTGATTTTTATAAATGACCTGGATGAAGAAGTAGAAGGATAAGTTTGCTGGTGACACAAAGGTTGGGGGTGTGGTGGATTGTCTGGAGGGTTGTCAGCGGTTACAGCAGGACATCAATACGATGCAGAGCTGGGCTGAGAGGTGGCAGATGGAGTTGAACCCAGATAAGTGTAAAGTGGTTCATTATGGTAGGTCCAATTTGAAGACAGAATATAATATAAATGGCGAGACTCTTGGCAGTGTGGAGGATCAGAGAAATCTTAGGTTCCATGTCTATAGGACGCCTAAAGCTGCTGCACAGGTTGACAGTGTCTTTAAGAAGGCATATTGTGTGTTGGCCTTCATCAACCTTGGGAATGAGTTCAGGAGTCATGAGGTAATGTTACATGATGAAATGGCAGAGCAGACTCGATGGGCTGAATGGCTGACTTCTGCTCCTTTGTCTTATGGACCTTGGTCAGACCCCACTTGGAGTACTGTGTTCAGTTCTGATCACCTCACTACAGGAAGGATGTGGATACTATAGAGAGAGTGCAGAGGAGATTTACAAGGACGCTGTCTGGATTGGAAGGTGTATCTTATGAGAATAAGTTGAGTATATTTGGCCTTTTCTCCTTGGAGCGATGGAGGATATGTGGAGACCTGATAGAGGTGTATTCGATGATAAGAGGCATTGATCGTGTGGATAGGCAGAGGCTTTTACCCAGGGCTGAAATGGCTAACACAAGGAGGCATAGTTTTAAGATGCTTGGAAATAGGTACTGAGGGGATGTCAGCAATAAGCTTTTCACACAGAGAGTGGTGGGTGCGTGCAATGCACTGCCAGTGGCAGTGGTGGAAGCGGAGACAATAGGGTCTTTTAAGAGACTCTTAGATAAGTACATGGAGCTTAGAAAAATAGAGGGCTATGTGGTAGGGAAATTCTAGGCAGTCTTTAGAGTAGGTTACATGGTCAGCTCAACATTGTGGGTCAAAGGGCCTGTAATTTGCTGTAAATTTCTATGTTCTATGTTTTATATTTCAATTACAGACCCAGAGCTATGAAGCATTTCTCATATGATCACCCTTTCATTCCCAGAATCTTCCTTGTGAACCTCCTCTGAACTCTCTCCAATGCCAGCATTTCTTTACTAGAATGAGGAACCCAAATCTGTTCACAATACGCAATATGAGGCCTCACCAGTGTCTTATAAAACCTCAGTATCACATCCCTCCTCTTGTATTCTAGACCTCTTGAAATAAATGCTAACATGGCATTTGCCTTCCTCACCACTGACTCAAACTGCAAGTTAACCTTTAGTGTGTTCTGCACAAGGACTCCAAGTCCCTTTCCATCTCAGATTTTTGGATTTTCTCCCTGTTTAGAAAATAATCTACACATTTATTTCTGCTGCCGAAGTGCATGACCATGCATTTTCCAACATTCTATTTCATTTGGCACTCTCTTGCCCATTTTCCTAATCTGTCTAAGTCCTTCCTGTTTCCTCAACACTACCTGTCCCTCCACCAATCTTCATACCATCTGCAAACTTGACAACAAAGTCATCACTAAATCATTGATATACAGCATAAAAAGAAGTGATCACAACAACGACCCCTGTGGAACACCACTGGCCACTAGCAGCAAACTAAACATGAATCCTTTTATTCCCACTCGCTGCCTCCTACCAATCAGCCAATGCTCTAACCATGTTAGTAACTTAACTGTAATACCATGGGCTCTGAGCTTGATAAGCAGCCTCATGTGTGGCATCTTGTCAAAGGTCTTCCGAAAGTCCAAATCTACAACATCCACTGCATCCCCTTTAACTATCCTACTTGTAATCTCCTCAAAGAATTCCAACAGGTTTGTCAGGCAAGATTTTCCCTTAAGGAAAACATGCTGACTTTGTCCTATCTTGTCCTGTGTCACCAAGTACTCCGTAACGTCATTCTTAACAATTGACTTCAACATCTTCCCATCCACTAAGGTCAGGCTAACTGGTCTATAATTTCCTTTCCGCTGCCTTCTCCTTTCTTAAAGAATGGAGTGATGCTTGTAATTTTCCAGTCCACTGGCACCAATGATTTTTGAAAGATCATTACTAATGTCGCTGTAATCTCTACCGTTATCTCTTTCAGAACCCTAGGGTGCAGTTCATCTGGTCCAGATGACTTATGGACCTTTAGTTCTTTCAGCTTTTTGAGCACCTTCTACCTTATAATAGTGATTGCTCTCACTTCTCTTCCCTCACACCCTTCAACATCAGCTAGTGTCTTTCACAGTGAAGACTGATGCAAAATACTCACTTAGTTCATCTGCCATCTCCTTGTCCCCCATTATTTTTTCTCCAGCCTCATTTTCTAGTGGCATTATATCCACTCTTATCTCTCTTTTATTTTTTACATACTTGAAAAAGCTTTGACTATCCACTTTGATGTTGTTTGCTCGCTTGCTTCCATATTTCATCTTTTCCCTTCTCATGACTCTTTTAGTGATTCTTTGTAGGTTTTTAGAAGTTTCCCAATCCTCCATCTTCCTGCTAATTTTTTCTTTGTCGTATGCCCTCTCTTTTGCTTTTACATGAGCTTTGACTTCCCTTGTCATTAGAATATTTCTTCATTTTTGGAACATATCTATCCTGTACCCTCTTCATTTCCCCCAGAAACTCATGTCATTGCTGCTCTGACACCCCTACCAGCATCTCCTTTGACCAACTCCTCTCTCATACTACTATAATTTTCTTTACTCCACTGAAATACTGCTACATCAGACTTTATTTCTCCCTATCAAATTTCAAGTTGAACTCAATCATATTGTGATCACTGGTTCCTAAGGGCTCTTTTACCTTAAGCACCCTAATCACCTCCCGTTCATTACGTAACACCCAATCCAGTATAGCTGATCCCCTAGTAGGCTCAATGACAAACTGCTCTAAAAAGTCATCTCTTAGGCATTCAACAAACTCATTCTCTTGAGATCCATTACCAACCTGATTTTCCCTGTCGACCTGCATGTTAAAATCTCCCATGACTACCATAACATTACCCTTTTGACTCGCCCTTTCTACCTCCTGTTGTAACCTGTGGTCCACCTCCCAGCCACTGTTGGGAGGCCTGTATATAACTGCTATCAGCGTCCTTTTACCCTTGCAGTTTCTTAACTCAACTCACAGAGATTCAACATCTTCCGATCCTATGTTGCATCTTTCTACTGATTTGATGCCAATCTTTACCAGCAGAGCCACACCACCCCCTCTGCCTACCTTCCTATCCTTCTGATACACCGTGTAACTTTGGACATTCAGCTCCCAACTACAACTGTCCTTCAGCCATGATTCAGTGATGGCCACAACATCATACCTGGCAATCTGTAAAAGTGCAACAAGATCATTCACTGTATTTCCTATATTCTGTGGACTGAGATATAACACTTTGAGTAGGGTATTTGCTACCCTTTATGATTTTTCATCCCTAATACACTGAAACACATCCTGCTGGCAGCAATTTTGTCCTTCCAGACAATCTGACTGCCTGCTTTTGAACAGGTCATACCTCCCCCAGAAGAGATCCAATGATCCAAAATCCTGAAGCCCTGCCCTCTACACCAACTTCTCAGCCACATATTCAGCTGCCAGATCATTCTGTTTCTACCCTCACTGGTGTGTGGCACAGGCAGCGTCCATTAGTTACTACCCCAGAGGTCCTGCTTCTCAGCATTCTGCCCCACTCTCTAAATTTTCTTTTCAGGTCTTCTTTGTTTTTCCTTCCTATGTCATTGGTACCAATACATACCAAGACATCTGGCTGCTCTCCCTCCTCTTCCAAGACAATCCGAGACATCCCTGATCCTGGAACCTGGGAGGTAACAGAACCTCCTGTCTGTCCCCGTCTCACTACCGCTCCGTTCTTCTCTCTCTGCACCACAGACCCATGCTCAGTACCAGTAACCCGGTCACCATGGCATTCCCCTGGGAGGTCATCCTGCACAACAGCAGCCAACGCTGTGTACTTATTTTTGAGGGGTATGGCCACGGGGTGCTCTGCACTAACTGCCTATTCAGCACATTTCCATTTCTCCTGACAGGCACCCAGCTACTCCCCTCCTGCAACTTCCAGGTGACTACCTCCCTTTTGCTCTGATTGATCATCTCCTCACTCTCCCGTACAAGCTGAAGGTCATCCAGCTGTTGCTCCAGATTGCTAACACTGTCTTCAAGGAACTGCAGCTGGATGCACTTCAGGCAGATGTAGTTCCCTGGGAGACTCCAATATCCAGCATGAAGAACACAAAACAGCCATTTACTACACTAGGTCCAGTAGTGAGAAAACAAAGGGAAATTTCACAGAAAATTACCCAGAGCCAACATTTCTTTCAAGCTGAAGCCTGACGCTCACCACTGGCCTATTCCCAACAATGGCCACCCTACTTGTCCCTTCTTTCCAGCCCACAATCCTGATTGAGAAACTGCAGAACCTGAGCCTCTTTATCCCCCTCTGCAATTGGATTCTCAACTTTCTCACAGAAAGACCACCATCTCTGTGGATTGTTGATAACATCTCCTCCTTGCCGATGATCAACACTGGCGCACCTCAGGGGTGTGTGCTTAGCCCACTACTCTATTCTCTATATACCCATGACTGTAAGTCTGGGCATAGCTCAAATACCATCTATAAATTTGCTGATGATACAACCACTGTTGGTAGAATCTCAGGTGGTGACGAGAGGACGTACAGGAGTGAGATATGCCAACTAGTGGAGTGGTGTCACAGCAACAACCTGGCACTCAACGTCAGTAAGACAAAAGAGCTGATTATGGACTTCAGGAAGGGTAAGGTGAAGGAACAGATACCAATCTTCATAGAGGGAGCAGAAATGGAGAGTTCCTGGGTGTCAAGATCTCTGAGGATCTAACCTGTCCCAACATAGCAATGCAGTCATAAAGAAGGCAAGACAGTGACTATACTTCATTAGGAGTTTGAAGAGATTTGGAATGTCAACAAATACACTCAAAAACTTCTGTACTTGTACCACGAAGAGCATTTTGACAGGCTGCATCACTGTCTGGTATGGTGGGGGTGGGGGGGGGGGGGTTACTGCACAGGACCAAAAGAAGCTGTAGAGGGTTGTAAATTTCGTTGGTTCCATTTTGGGTACTAGCCTACAAAGTACCCAGGACATCTTCAAGGAATGATGTCTCAGAAAGGCAGCGTCCATTAGTAAGGACCTCCAGCACCCAGGCCATGGACTTTTCCCACTGTTACCATCAGGTAGAAGGCACAGAAACCTGAAGACACACACTCAGTGATTCAGGAACAGCTTCTTCCACTCTGCCACCCGATTCCTAAATGGACTTTGAACCCGCGAACACTATCTCATATTTTTGTATATATAATTTCTGTTTTGCACGACTTTTAATCTATTCAATATAGGTGTACTGTAATTTATTTATATAGAACATAGAACATTGAATAGTACAGCATGTTACAAGTCCTTCAGCCCACAATGTTGTGCCGACTGTCAAACCCTGCCTCCCATATAACCCCTCATCTTAAATTCCTCCACATACCTGTCCAGTAGTCTCTTAAACTTCACTAGTGTTATCTGCCTCCACCATTGACTCATGCAGCGCACTCCACGCACCAAACACTCTCTGAGTGAAAAACCTTCCTCTAATATCCCCCTTGAACTTCCCTCCCCTTACCTTAAAGCCATGTCCTTTTGTACTGAGCAGTAGTGCCCTGGGGAAGAGGCACTGGCTGTCCACTCTATCTATTCCTCTTAATATCTTGTACACCTCTATCATGTCTCCTCTCATCCTCCTTCTCTCCAAAGAGTAAAGCCCTAACTCCCTTAATCTCTGATCATAATCCATACTCTCTAAACCAGGCAACATCATGGTAAATCTCCTCTGTACCCTTTCCAATGCTTCCAAATCCTTCCTATAGTGAGGTGACCAGAACTGGACACAGTACTCCTAGTATGGCCTAACTAGAGTTTTATAGAGCTGCATCATTACATCGTGTCTCTTAAACTCTATCCCTTGACTTATGAAAGCTAACACCCCATAAGCTTTCTTAACTACCCTATCCACCTGAGAGGCAACTTTCAGGGGTCTGTGGACATGTACCCCCAGATCCCTCTGCTCCTCCACACTACCAAGTATCCTGCCATTTACTTTGTACTCTGCCTTGGAGTTTGTCCTTCCAAAGTGTACCACCTTACACTTCTCTGGGTTGAACTCCATCTGCCACTTCTCAGCCCACTTCTGCATCCTATCAATGTCTCTCTGCAATCTTCGACAATCCTCTACACTATCTACAACACCACCAACCTTTGTATCGTCTGCAAACTTGCTAACCCACCCTTCTACTACCACATCCAGGTCGTTAATAAAAATCACAAAAAGTAGAGGTCCCAGAACAGATCATTGTGGGACACCACTAGTCACAACCTTCCAATCTGAATGTATTCCCTCCACCATGACCCTCTGCCTTCTACAGGCAAGCCAATTCTGAATCCACCTGGCCAAATTTCCCTGGATCCCATGCCTTCCGACTTTCTGAATAAGCCTACCATGTGCAACCTTGTCAAATGCCTTACTAAAATCCATGTAGATCACATCCACTGTACTACCCTCATCTATATGCCTGGTCACCTCCTCAAAGAACTCTATCAGGCTTGTTAGACACGATCTGCCCTTCACAAAGCCATGTTGACTGTCCCTGATCAGACCATGATTCTCCAAATGCCCATAGATCCTATCTCTGAGAATCTTTTCCAACAGCTTTCCCACCACAGACGCGAGACTCACTGGTCTATGATTATCTGGACTATCCCTACTACCTTTTTTGAACAAGGGGACAACATTCCTCAACAGAGTTGAGGAAGAACTTCTTCTCCCAGAGAGATGTGGAGGTGTGGAATGCACTGCCTCGGAAGACGGTGGAGGCCAATTCTCTGGATGCTTTCAAGAAGGAGCTAGATAGATATCTGATGAATAGGGGAATCAAGGGATATGGGGACAAGGCAGGGACTGGGTATTGATAGTGAATGATCAGCCATGATCTCAGAATGGCGGTGCAGACTCGAGGGGCCGAATGGTCTACTTCTGCACCTATTGTCTATTGTCTATTGTCTATTCGCCTCCCTCCAATCCTCCGGTACCATTCCCGTGGACAATAAGGACATAAAGATCCTAGCCAGATGTTCAGCAATCTCTTCCCTCACCTCGTGGAGCAGCCTGGGGACTTATCCATCCTAACGTATTATAACAAATCCAACAGCTCCTCTCTCTTAATATCAACGTGCTCCAGAACATCAACCTCACTCACATTGTCCTCACCGTCATCAAGTTCCCTCTCAGTGGTGAATACTGAAGAGAAGTATTCATTGAGGACCTCGCTCACTTCCACAGCCTCCAGGCACATCTTCCCACTTTTATTTCTAATCGGTCCTACCTTCACTCCTGTCATCCTTTTGTTCTTCACATAATTGAAGAATGCCTTGGGGTTTTCCTTTACCCTACTCGCCTCAGCCTTCTCATGCCCCCTTCTTGCTCTTCTCAGCCCCTTCTTAAGCTCCTTTCTTGTTACCCTATATTCCTCAATAGACCCATCTGATCCTTGCTTCCTAAACCTCATGTATGCTGCCTTCTTCCACCTGACTAGATTTTCCACCTCACTTGTCACCCATGGTTCCTTCACCCTACCATTCTTTATCTTCCTCACCGGGACAAATTTATCCCTAACATCCTGCAAGAGATCCTTAAACATTGACCACATGTCCACATGTCCATAGGGAAAGGAAGAGGAAGGCAGTAGTGATAGGGGACTCTATAGTCAGGGGTTCAGACAGGCGATTCTGTGGACACAGGAAAGAAACTCGGATGGTAGTTTGCCTCCCAGGTGCCAGGGTCCAGGATGTTTCTGATCACGTTCAAGATATCCTGTGGTGGGAGGGAGAACAGCCAGAGGTCATGGTACATATTGGTACCAATGACATAGGTAAGAAAAGGGTAGAGGTCCTGAAGGAAGACTGCAGGGAGTTAGGAAGGAAGTTGAAAAACAGGAACTCAAAGGTAGTAATCTTGGGATTACTGCCTGCGCCACACGACAGTGAGAATAGGAATAGAATGAGGTGGAGGATAAATGCATTGCTGAGGGATTGGAGCAAGGGGCAGGGATTCAGATTTCTGGATCATTGGGACCTCTTTTGGGGCGGATGTGACCTGTACAAAAAGGACGGGTTGCACTTGAATCCCAGGGGGACCAATATCCTGGCGGGCAGGTTTGATAGAGCTGTTGGGGAGGGTTTAAACTAGTTTGGCAGGGGGGTGGGAATCAGAATGTGAGTGCAGGGATTAAGGTAGAAGGACAAGGGCATGATACTAAGAGTTCTGAGTTGATGAGGAAGGACAGGCAGCGGACAGAAGATGATTGTAGCCAGTTAAAGGTGTTGAAATGTGTCTATTTCAATGCAAGGAGTATTAGAAACAAAGAGGATGAACTTAGAGCATGGATTAGTACGTGGAACTACGATGTTGTGGCCGTTACTGAAACTTGGTTGGAGGAAGGGCAGGATTGGATGATGCAGGTCCCGGGGTTCAGGTGTTTTAAAAGGAATAGGACAGGAGGTAGAAAAGTGGGGCAGTGGCATTGCTGGCCAGGGATAGTATCATGGCTATAGAAAGGGAGGACGCTGCAGAGGGAGTGTCCATGGAGTCAGTCTGGGTGGAAGTCAGAAATAGGAAGGGATCAATCACTGTGCTGGGAGTAGTCTATAGGCTCCTAAATAGCCCTCAGGACACCGAGGAGCAGATAATCAGGCAGATGTTAGAATGGTGCAGGAAATACAGGGTAGTAGTTATGGGTGATTTCAACTTCCCTCATATTGACTGGCACCTCCTGAGTGCAAGGGGGATAGATGGGGCTGAATTTGTCAGGTGTGTTCAAGGATTCCTGACACAGTATGTGGACCGGCCGACGAGAGGAGAGGCTATACTGGATCTAGTTCTGGGTAATGAACCTGGCCAGGTGACAAACCTCTTGGTAGGGGAGCATTTTGGTGAGAGTGACCACAACTCCCTTAGCTTCAGCATAGCTACGGAAAGGGATAAAATCAGATAAAATCAGGGATAAAGTGCTTAACTGGGGAAGGGCATACTTTGAAGGGATGAGGCAGGAGCTAGCGAGAGTAAATTGAAACAGATGTTCAAGGGTGAAAGCACAGAAGTAATGTGGGAGAAGTTTAGGGACCACTTGAGCTGGGTTCAGGATAGGTTTGTCCCACTGAGACAAGGAAAAAAAGGTAGGAAAAGGGAACCGTGGCTGATGAAACATGTGAGGCAACTCATCAAGAGAAAAAGGAAGCATATGTTAGATATAAGAAGAAGGAAGTAGGAGGGAAATATGAGAAATATAGGGTAGCCAGGAAGAATCTACAGAAAGGACTTAGGAGAGCTTGAAGGGGGGCATGAGAAGGCCTTGGCATGTAGAATTAAGGAGAACCCTAAGGCGTTCTATGCATATGTGAACATAGAACATAGAACATAGAATAGTACAGCACATTACAAGCCCTTTGGCCCACAATGTTGTGCCGACCCTCAAACCCTGCCTCCCATATAACCCACCACCTTAAATTCCTCCATATACCTGTCTAGTAGTCTCTTAAACTTCACTAGTGTATCTGCCTCCACCACTGACCCAGGCAGTGCATTCCACACACCAACCACTCTCTGAGTGAAAAACCTTCCTCTAATATCCCCTTTGAACTACTCTCCCCTTACCTTAAAGCCATGTCCTCTTGTACTGAGCAGTGGTGCCCTGGGGAAGAGGCGCTGGCTGTCCACTCTGTCTATTCCTCTCAATATCTTGTACACCTCTATCATGTCTCCTCTCATCCTCCTTCTCTCCAAAGAGTAAAGCCCTAACTCCCTTAATCTCTGATCATAATCCATACTCTCTAAAACAGGCAGCATCCTGGTAAATCTCTTCTGTACCCTTTCCAGTGCTTCCACATCCTTCCTATAGTGAGGTGACCAGAACTGGACACAGTACTCCTAGTATGGCCTAACTAGAGTTTTATAGAGCTGCATCATTTCATCGTGTCTCTTAAACTCTATCCCTTGACTTATGAAAGCTAACACCCCATAAGCTTTCTTAACTACCCTATCCACCTGTGAGGCAACTTTCAGGGATCTGTGGACATGTACCCCAAGATCCCTCTGCTCCTCCACACTACCAAGTATCCTGCCATTTACTTTGTACTCTGCCTTGGAGTTTGTCCTTCCAAAGTGTACCACCTCACACTTCTCTGGGTTGAACTCCATCTGCCACTTCTCAGCCCACTTCTGCATCCTATCAATGTCTCTCTGCAATCTTCGACAATCCTCTACACTATCTACAACACCACCAACCTTTGTGTCATCTGCTAACTTGCCAACCCACCCTTCTACTTCCACATCCAGGTCGTTAATAAAAATCACAAAAAGTAGAGGTCCCAGAACAGATCATTGTGGGACACCACTAGTCACAACCCTCCAATCTGAATGTACACCCTCCACCATGACCCTCTGCCTTCTGCAGGCAAGCCAATTCTGAATCCACCTGGCCAAACTTCCCTGGATCCCATGCCTTCTGACTTTCTGAATAAGCCTACCATGTGCAACCTTGTCAAATGTTTTACTAAAATCCATGTAGATCACATCCACTGCACTACCCTCATCTATATGCCTGCTCACCTCCTCAAAGAACTCTATCAGGCTTGTTAGACACGATCTGCCCTTCACAAAGCCATGCTGACTGTCCCTGATCAGACTATGATTCTCTAAATGCCTATAGATCCTATCTCTAAGAATCTTTTCCAACAGCTTTCCCACCACAGATGTAAGGCTTGCTGTTCTATAATTACCTGGACTATCCCTATTACCTTTTCTTGAACAAAGGGACAACATTCGCCTCCCTCTAATCTTCCGGTACCATTCCCGTGGACAACGAGGACATAAAGATCCTAGCCAGATGTTCAGCAATCTCTTCCCTTGATCAGGATGAGGTCAAAGTAGAGCGGGCCTGTGTGCTGGACAATGTGGAGATTAAGGAAGAAGTGCTGGATCTTTTTAAAAACATTAAGATTAATAAATCCCCAGGGCCAGATATGATACACCCCAGGTTGTGGGAATTGAGAGAAGAGATCACAGAAGCATTAGCTGTGATCTTTGAATCCTCTTTGGTTGCAGGGGAAGTGCCGGAGGACTAGAGAATGGCAAATGTAGTTGTGGTGAATTATGTGCCTGTCTGGACACGCCCCCTGCTGACTGCTCCTGTGGCTCCTCCCACAGGCCCCTGTATAAAGGCGATCTGAGGCCTGACGCTCAGCCTCAGTCTCCAGGACATAGTATGATGGACACTTACTCCTGGTTCCTTCTTCCAGTCAATAAAAGCCGATATCTCGCCTTACATCTCAGTGTGAGTTATTGATGGTGCATCAGTAGTTCTCTTGTTTAAAAAAGTTAATAGGGAGAAACCTGGGAACTATAGACCGGTGAGTCTTACGTCAGTGGTCTGCAAACTATTGGAAAGGATTCTTAAGGATAGGATCTACGAGCATTTGGAGAAGACCAGTCTACTCATGGATAGTCAACATGGCTTTTTGAAGGGAAGATCGTGCCTCACGAGCCTGATTGAGTTTTTTGAAGACGTAATAAAAGAAATTGATGAGGGTAGGGCAGTGGATGTGGTCTACATGGACTTTAGCAAAGCACTTGACAAGGTCCCTCATGAGAGACTCATCCAGAAAGTCATGAGGCATGGGATAAGTGAAACCTTGGCTGTTTGGATTAAAAATTGGCTAAAGGAAGAAAGCAGAGGGTAGTTGTGGAAGGAAAGTATTCTTCCTGGTGGTCAGTGACTAGTGGAGTGCCGCAGGGATCTGTCCTGGGACCCCTGCTATTTGTGATTTTTATAAATGACCTGGATGTAGAGGCGGAAGGATGGGTGAGTAAATTTGCGGATGACGCGAAGATTGGAGGAGTTGTGGATGGAGCTGTAGGTTGTTGAAGGTTACAAGAGGATATAGACAGATTGCAGAGTTGGGCAGAAAAATGGCAGATGGAGTTCAATCCAGACAAGTGTGAGGTGATGCATTTTGGAAGGACAAACCAGAAGACTGAGTACAGGATTAATGGTCAGTTACTTAAGAGTGTGGATGAACAAAGGGACCTTGGGGTTCAAATCCATACATCCCTCAAGGTCGCTGCACAGGTTGATAGCGTAGTTAAGAAGGCCTATGGGATGCTAGGCTTCATTAACAGGGGGATTGATTTCAAGAGTAGAGAGGTCATGTTGCAACTCTACAAATCTCTGGTAAGACCGTACTTAGAGTATTGTGTTCAATTCTGGTCACCTCATTATAGGAAGGATGTGGAAGCTATGGAGAGGGTGCAAGGGAGATTTACCAGGATATTGCCTGGATTGGAGAACAAGTCACATGAAGCAAGGTTAGCAGAACTGGGATTTATCTCTTTGGAGCGTAGAAGATTGAGAGGGTACTTGATAGAGGTCTACAAGATTATGAGAGGCATAGATAGGGTGGATAGTCAGTACCTGTTTCCCAGGGCACCAATAGAAAACACCAGAGGGCATATGTACAAAATTAAGGGAGGGAAGTTTAGGGGAGACATCAGGGGTAAGGTTTTTTACACAGAGGGTTGTGAGTGCCTGGAATGACTTGCCAGGGATGGTGGTGGAGGCTAAAACATTAGGGGTATTTAAGAGCCTCTTGGACAGGCACATGGATGAAAGGAAAATGGAGGGTTATAGGGTAGTGTGGGTTTAGTACTTTTTTTAAGGATTATATGGGTTGGCACAACATGGAGGGCTGAAGGGCTTCTGTGGTTCTATGGATGAGCTGAAATGCCTGTTTCTGTGTTCTTTTCTATGACTGTGATTCTAATACCAGGAAGTGAGGGGGGGGTAAGTTCAAAGATGTGAGGGGCAAGTTTTTTACAGAGTTGTGGGTCCCTGGAAAACACTGCCCGGGTTGAGGATGTAGATATGATGGTCACTTTTTAGAGGCTTTCAGATAGGCATGTGAATTTGTAAGGAATGGAGAGTTATGGACATTGTGTTGGCAAAAAGGATTAGTTTCTTAGGCATTTAATTAGTTTCGCACATCATGGGGCTGAAGGGCCTATTCCTGTTCTGTGTTCTACTACAAAAATCAAAGGCCGCAGCAGTGAGTACAATAGTCTTTTGCCACCACCTGTTATCGACAATTTTTAGACGTAGTTAGTGACCAGATTAATGAGTTGTGAGCTCTGCTTTTCTGGCCTTTCCATCAAGATTTCAGTTTACAGCCCGTTTGGCCAAGCGTTCAGTCACCTGCCTGTGGTTTTGATATATCTGTTTGTGCCAACAATAGGCTTGGTAAATGGAGCTATGCAGAGCCTTCAGTAATGATGCTTCAGTGGCTGGTGGCTGACTGAGGAACTGGGGATAATTTCCCCCAGCCAACTAACTTGGATATCACAACATCATCAAATGGGATCCCCTTGCACTATCAACTAACTGGGCACCCCTTTGTTTCAGATGAAGAAGATGGATTTGATGGAAGAGACAAAGTATGTGGAGCTGGTGATGGTAGCAGACAGCTCAGAGGTGGGTGGCCTCTCCAAATGTATTTGATGGGAGGGAGCTAAACATGAGTCATCTGAAGGAGTGAGGTTGGAAAGGAAAGAGCAGGTGGAAATACAAGGTGAGATAACTCTGGGAATGGGGGGTGTGGTGAGACACAGTAACAAAGGCTGATGAGCTGGATTCCAACATGGTATACATTTCCAGCTGAGATGGTGGGTTTGTGGACAGGTTGGGAATTCTGTGACTGGAGTGGTGAGGCAAATGGAGATGTGGATGGTGAGATACCTGGAGAAAAGACAGAGCTGGGAACTGGAACTCCCAGGACCTCAGAAGAAGTGATAGGAGAACTGGAAAGGGACTTAGTGAGATGTGTTTCTGCCTCAGGTTTCCAGTAACCTAGGTCCAATCCTTACCCTGAGTGCTGTCTGTGTGGAGCTTGTCTGATCTTCCTGTGACCATGTGGCTCTCTTCCCAACATCCCAGTTTCTCCAGAGTTGGGAAAGGTTTAAGTTAAGAAGACCGAGGGACACGTTTGTCACCCAGAGGGAATGAGTTGCCAGAGGAAATGGCAGTTACTATAACAACACTGGGAAGGCTTTCAGAGAGTACATGTATAGGAAGGGATTAGTGCAGACAGAGCAAATGCAGGCAAATTGCATTGGCTTTAGATAGGCACCTTGGTTGGCATGCACCATTGGGCTGAAGGGCCTCTTTCTATCCTGTGTGACTCCCACATCACAGAGACTTGTGAGTTGCTCCGGTTCCTCTGGGGCCGTTTCCTCCCGTCCGTCTGTGATGCAAATGCCATCTGACCAACACCGTCTGCACCATCTCCAACAAGCTCATGTTCAACGTCAATTTATTATCAGAGTACATACAATATGCCACCAGATACAACCCTAAGATTCATTTTCTTGTGGGCATACTCAATAAATCCATAGAATAATAACCATAACAAAATCAATGAAAGAACACCTGAGTTCAACCAGAGTGCAGGAGGCAACAAACCGCAAATACAAAAGAAAGAAATAATGATAGTAAATAACTAATCAATAAATATCGGGAACATGAGATGAAGAACCTTTGAAAGTGAGTCCATAGGTTGTGGGAACAAGTTAATGATGGGGCCAGTTAAGTGAGTGAAGTTATCACTTTGGTTCAAGAGCCTGATGACTGAAGGGTAATAACTGTTCATGAACCTGGTGGTGTGAGTCCTGAGGCTCCTGTACCTCCTAACTGATGGTAGGAGTGAGAAGAGAGCGCGTCCTGGTGATGGATGCTGCTTTCTTGTGATAGTGTTTCATGCGGAGGTGCTCAGTGATAGGGAGGCTTTTACTGATGATGGACTGAGCTGTATCCACTATTTTTTGGAGGATTTGCCAGTCAAGGGCATTGGCGTTTCCATGCCAGACTGTGATGCAGCCAGTCATGGTGTCACGTACCCCATGACCGGGTTACTAAACCAGCAGAAATGGAATGATATGTTGGAGTCTGGTGGTACTGTAACTAAAGGTGTTTATTAGTAAACTAAGCAATACAGTATCAAAAATGGAAATATACATATAAAACAGTTTAGCAATGATAAATACAGAAGTGCAGGAATAAGAATCAAAACCAAGCTCTATCAAGGTCTTGGGGTACATGAATTGTCATAGGTGAATATAGAGTCCAGTTCAGTTCGTGCTGAGGTAGTTGTTGTAGTGTTGCAATGTTGGAGAGAGAGAGAGAGAGAGCAAGAGATGAGCAGCTCCAGCAGGCAAACCTTCCGTTGTCTTCTTGTTCCGTTGTACTGTTGGGGTCACCGACTATGACCCTTCTGTTCCAGGCTAGACCGTTCTTCAGTGATGGACTCATCACCCAGGCAAGGGCGGACGCACACACACAAGTCCCCACTGGTCTGCCTTCATCCACTGTGCTCTGGACCAATTCTCCTAAACCGATCCTCCAGGCCCCCACCTTCCTGTGGGTGCACAACACTCTTTCAGTGTCCACTGGTGTGTCTGAGGCTGTCTCCCCAGACCTGTTTTTTATCCCCACTGACAGGGTATCAGCCATCCATCAATTCAAAATGTCCATGTCCATCAAACTAGGCCACTTCCTGCTGTCTCAGCAAGAATGTTAACGAGCAAAGAAGTGTCCTTGTAGCAAAAGGTAAACAATCAGTGAAGAAGCCATAATACATTAATCATCTGTCTCTCTCTCTCTCTTATCTGTAGCAGATGCCTCTCCCTCTGTTCTTTATCTCTCTCTCTCATTAGCAGCATAGTTCCCAAGGGGGGGGGGGTCAACTCTGGACCCCACTTCCATCTGGCTTGTTCATCACACATAACAACGGGAAGTTAGAGGATTGGAAAGCTTCTAAGAACCAACAGAAGACAACCAAAAAAATAATCCATAAAGAGACAAAAGATTAAATATGAAGGGGAACTTGCCAATAATATAGAAGAAACAATAAGTTTTTCAGATATAAAAGAGACAAAAGTTGTTTTTCAGACCACTGGAAAATGGCACTGGAGATGCTGTATAGCAATGTTGTACAAAGAAATGGCAGATGAACTGAACAAGTAACTTGCATCAGTCTTCACAGTGGAAGACACAGAAATTCAAGAGCGTTGGGGGCAGAAGTAAATGTCATTGCTATTACTAAGCAGAAGGTGCTTCAGTGAATTCAGTGCTTGGGAATATGTTGGAGTCTATTATTAAGGATAGGGCTTCAGAGTACTAGGAGGCACGTGGTTTCCTCAAGGGAAAATCTTGCCTGACAAATCTTTTGAGGAAATAACAAGCAGGATAGACAAAGGAGAGTCAGTTGACGTTGTTTACTTAGATTTTCAAAAGCCCTTTGATAAGGTGACACATGAGGCTGCTTAACAAGATAAGAGCCCATGTTACTACGGGAAAGGTACGAGCATGGATAGAAGATTGACTGACTGGCAGGAGGCAAAGATAGGAATAAAGGGAACCCTCTTTTTGGTTGGCTGCTGGTAATTAGTGATGTGCCGCAGGGGTCCATGTTGGGACCACTTCTTTTCACATTAAATGTCAATGATTTGGATGAAGGAATTGATGACTTTGTGGCCAAGGTAGTGTTGAGGAAGCAGGGTGTCTACAGAAGTTGGACAGATTAGGAAAAAAAGCAAAGAAGTGATTGATGGAATACTGTGCTGGGAAGCGTATGGTTATGCACTTTGGCAGAAAGAATAAAGGCATGGACTATTTTATAAATGGGGAGAAAATACAAAAATCAGTCATGCAAAGGGACTTGATCCCCTAAAGTTTAACTTGCAGGTTGAGTTGGCCATAAGAACAGCAAATGCAATGTCAGCATTCATTTGAAGTAAATAGAATACAAAAACAAGGATGTAATGTTGAGGCAGCATGGAGTATCATGATCAGTTTTGGGACCCTTATCTCGGAAAAGATATCCCAGCACTGAAGAGGGTACAGAAGAGGTTCACAAGAATGATCCTAGAAATGAAAGGGTTAACATATGAGGAATGTTTGATGGGCCAGTTCTCGCTGGAGTTTAGAAGAATGAGGGGAGATGTCATTGAAACCAATCGAATATTGAAAGGCCAGGATTGAGTAGATGTGGAAAGTTTCCTACAGAGGGGGAGTATAGGACAAGAGGGCCTGGCCTCCAAACTGAGGGACATCCAGTTAGAACAGAAATGAGGAAGAATTTATTGAGCCAGAATGAGGTGAATCTTTGGAATTCGTTGCCCCAGATTGTTACGCAGCCCACGACGCTGGGTATTCTTAAGGTAGATGTTGATAAGTTCTTGATTAATCAGGGTGTCAAAGGTTACAGGGAGAAGGTAGAATAATGGGATTGAGAGGGATAATAAAGCAGCCATTATGTAATGGCACAGCAGATTTGATGAGCTGAGTGGCCAAATCCTATTCTTCTGTCTTACTTCTGCCCTGGAAATATATCACCAATCTCCAATTCACACTAGCATCTGGGTGTGAATCATGCACTTCCTACCCCACAGCTCTCTCACCTGTACCTGTCTATTGTGAGCATTTGTGTCACGCAGAAAAATCCAACAGACTAGACTTGTAACTTTGGAGTTTCAAAGAAAGGGAGGCCTTTTGCTTATTGAGGCAGTTCTCAACCTTTTGCAGAAAATGAAACTGAGCAGGAGATGGAATTGTCAGTAGGGTAAACTTTGGAAATGGTGACTAAAGTTCTGTAACTTTGAAGGTACTGAAGGAAAGGAGCAAGGTGCTGAATTGAAGGAAGGTTACTTTCAATAGTCACACACAAAAATGCTGGAGGAGCTCAGTAGGTCAGGCTGCACCCCTGGAGAGGAGTAAAGAGTTGACATTTTGGGCTGAGACCCTTCATCAGGACTAGAACAGGGCTAAAGTCAGAATAAGAAAGTGGGGCCAGGGTGGGAAGCAGTACAAGCTGGTGGCTAATAGGTGAATCCAGCTAAGAGGGTGATGATAGGTGGGGAGGCAGTTGTTCCCTCATTAAGGACAGTTTAGGACTTTGAATAGTGCTGAGGAAGGAGGCATGGGCGCGATGTAACTTTGGTTGTACATGTACATGGCGCGATGTCTGGAGGGGGAGGAGAGGAGTAGGCACGGGAGTGAATGTGATCCCCACAGGAAGTGAAGAGGAGAGTGGTGGAATCCCACAGAATGACAGAAGTTACACAGAATAAACACAAGAGTCTGCAGATGCTGGAAATCTTGAGCAACACACACAATACAGGAGAAACTCATCAGGTCAGACAGCATCTATGCAGAGGAGTAAACAGTCAATGTTTTGGGCTAAAGCCCTTCATCAGAAAGTTATACTGACTGTCCCTAAGTATCCTGTCTCCTTTACTCTTTGTTACCAGTATGTGTAAGGGGGAATCAAGTAGATTTTTGGTCTACAAAAATCTACTTTTTGTAGATGGAAAAAAAGGTGGGAAGAGTGGAATTGAGGCCAATTCCTGCTTGTCTGTGATCACACTAAATGATATAGGAGGTGAGTGAGCCTGTGTGAGAATCTCCTGTTCCTTCTTACCTCTCACATGAGTGTAGAGAGCTGAGAGGAATGTTGGGACAGTGAGATGGCGGTCAGGCTTGTGGGGCAGGGAGTGATGGGAAAGGTGGGACAGAATGAATCTTGAAATCAAGTCCAATCAATCGGTTGTTTTTCAGTACCTGCAAGTGTCAGCAAGTAAGGAAGCTGTGGTGAAGAGGATGCTCAACATTGCAAACACGGTGGACGTGGTAAGTGTGTGAAATACAGGCTCCCAGGTCATCGCGCTCCGAAAACACTGTAGCAATGAAGCCATCTACCCACCTCAGTCAGAACTAAACCAACATTCAGAGAAGATACTCACAATAGGTGATTCATCTCTCCTGGTGTGAACGTTATACATTACATAGAGCACAGAGGTTTATAATACCAGTGACCGAGGTTCACTTCCCACTGTTGCCTGTAAGTAGTTGGCACGTTCTCCCTGTGACCACATTGCTTTCCTCCCACAGTCCAAAGATGGACCAGTTGGTATGTTAATTGGTCATTGTAAACTGCCCCATGATGAGGGTAGGGTTAAATTGGGGGTTGCTGGGCGGCATGGTTCAAAGGGCCAGAAGGGCCTGCTCTGCGTGATTTCTCTAAATAAATAAATAAATGAAATCCTTTTTTCAGGAGGTTGTGAATTCCCTGGCCCAAGAGGGCAGAGAGTAGATCATTGTATATACCTGGGGTGGGGAAAAGTCTCAGAAAGATGGTGGAATTGAGTTATGAGAAATAGAGACAGCTGAAGTTTCAATCCATTTGGTGTCACTCTACTGTACAGTTCAGTGAATAATCCAACAGGTTCCGGGTGAGCCAAACGACCAGCACCTCACTCTTCTCCCTTCTGCAGTATTACAGACCACTTAACATCCGGATTGCTTTGATCGGAGTCGAAGTGTGGACAGTAGACCAAATCACAGTGGACAGAGATCCTCACAAAACTCTGCCCCGCTTCCTTGACTGGAGAAAGAACAAACTGCTCCCACGCAAGTACAATGACAACGCCCAGCTCATCATGTGAGTAGCACACACCAACTCTCGCAACACAAACTCACCCTGCTCCTTCATGTGTTCATTCAATACAAAATATTACAACACACTACGGGCCCTTTGGTCCACCCTTTAGCTTACTCCAAGATCAATGTAACCCTTCCCTCCAACATAGCCTCCATTTTTCCATTACAAAGAGTTACATAGATATCTCTAATGTATCTGCCTTGACCACTACCCCGACAGGGTGAATCACACCCACACCACCCTCGTGTGTATTGTTACGTACCCCGTAACTGGGTGTCTGACCAGCAGAGAAAGAAGAATCCATTGGAGTCTGGTGGTACTATATTCAAAAGTGTTTATTAGTAAATTAAGCAAATCAATATCAATAATGCAAATATATAGATAACATAAGTTAGCAATAATAAAGCTAAAAGTGTAGGAATAATAATAATCAATAATAAACAAGCTCTATCGATGTCTAGGGGTAAATGAATTGTCATAGAAAAGTATAAAGTTCAGTTCAGTTCATGCGTGCTGAGGTAGATATGGTTGTTGTGTTGTAATCGTTGGAGAGAGAGAGAAGTAACAGCTACAGCAGTCAAACCTTCCTTAGTGTTCTTGATCCGTCGTGTCATCGTGGCCATTCAGGTATGACCACTCTGTCCTTTAGCTAGACCATTCTTCTCTGGTGGACTCGTCACTCTGGCATGAGTGGACACACACACAAGTCCCCACCGGCCCTGCTGTAACACTGTGAGCTTTGTGACCGATCTCCATGTTCGGTCTCCGATGCCCCCACCGTTCCTGTGGGTTCCAACACTCAGTCAGTGCTCACTAGTGTGTCTCCTGGTGTGTCTGAAGGGTGTCTCTCCAGACCTGACTTTTATCCCTACTCACAGGGTCTCAGTTATCAATCAATTTTGAATGGCTGTGTCCATCAAACCAGCCCACTCCGGCTGTCCACTGAGGAATGTTAATGAGCAAAATGGTAGAAGATAAATAACCCTCGCAGAAGTCATAATGCGGTAAATCAACAAGTCTCTCTCCCCTCTCTTATCTGTAGCAGATGTTCTTGCATGTTTTCTTTTCATCTCTCTCTCTCATGAGCAGCATAGCAACAGTAATGGTTCGTGATTCTCCGGGGGGGGGGGGGATATGGGCAACTCTGCACCCTACTGTCCATTAGAACTGTTCATCCTTCATAACAGTATATAAAAGAATACCTCTGACATCCTCCAGTTTTATCCATTCACCTTAAATGATGGCCCCTGATCTCCTCCATTTCTGCCTTGGAAAAAGTCTCTGGCTGTTCACTCAAACTATGCCTCTCATCATCTTGTACAGCACCCCTCCTTCAACTCACCCTCTCGTCTTCCTTCACTTCAAAGAGAAAATCTCTAGCTTGTTCAGCTTAGCCTCATAAGACATACTGTACCCTCTAATCCAAACAGCATCCTGGTAAATCCCCTCTGCACCCACTCCCAAGCTTACCCTTTCTAGAGCTGCAACATTACCTTTAGCTTTGAAGTCAATCCCCTGACAAATGAAGGGCAATGAACCGTACACCTTCTAAACCAGCTTGTCAACTTACAGCTTGTGAGGGATCTATGGACATAGACCCAAAGACCCCTCTGGTCATCCATACTGCCAAATATCCTGCCATTAACTCTGTATTCTGCCTTCAAGCTTGACCTTCCAGAATGCATCTCTTCTGGGTTGAACGCCATTTGCTTCTTCTCATCGCAGCTCTGCATCCTGTCAGTGTCCCAGTGAAACCTACGACACCATTCACTCCTCCACCAACCTCAATGTCATCTGAAAACCTGCCAACCCATTCTTCCACTTCCACATTCAAGTCGTTTCTAAATGACACAAAGAACAATATTGACCCCTGCAGTAAACCACTGGTCTCCAGCGGTTCAAGGGTTTTTTTATTATCAAAGTATGCAACTCTGAAATTCTTCGATTCTCTGGGAAGCCCTGAAACCAAGAAAGAAAGAAAGGTAGCACAATTATTAACCACCAAATCCCAATTCCCCAGAAAAAAAAAGAACAAACCAGATCAGGCACATCATCCTCCAAATCCTCCCTCCCAAACAAAAAATAAACAAAATAGATCAGGAACATTGATCCCCAAACGCCACCTCCCGCACAAAAAAAACAAACAAAATGATCAGGAACATCTACCCCGAAATCCAACCTCGCACACAAAAAAAGACAAAATTAGATCAGGCAAATCTTCCCCCAAACAGACAGGAGGTTCTGTGTTCGTGACAGAGACTCCCGGATGGTTTGTTGCCTCCCGGGTGCAAGGGTCAGGGATGTTTCTGATCGCGTGCACAGCACTCTGAGGTGGGAGGGTGATCAGCCAGATGTTGTGGTACACATCGGTACCAATGACGTAGGAAGAAAGAGTGAGGAGGTCCTGAAGAGTGAATACAGAGAGCTTGGTAGGAAGTTAAAAAGCAGGACCTCGAGGGTGGTAATCTCAGGATTGTTACCTGTGCCACATGCCAGTGAGGGTAAGAGTGGGATGCTCTGGAGGATGAACACGTGGCTGAAACTGGTGTAGGGGGCAGGGTTCAGATTTCAGGATCATTGGGACCTCTTCTGGGGCAGGTGGGACCTGTACAAGAGAGACGGGTTACACCTGAACTACAGGGGGACCAATATCCTTGCAGGGAGGTTTGTTAGTGCTGTTGGGGGGAATTTAAACTAGATTTGCGGGGGGATGGGAACCAGAGTGCCAGAGTAGATAGTGGAGTGGGGGTGTAAATAAATGATGTTAAAGGTTCATGCAAAGTCACAAATAGAA
The DNA here is from genome assembly GCF_030144855.1 of Hypanus sabinus. Classification (NCBI taxonomy): domain Eukaryota; kingdom Metazoa; phylum Chordata; class Chondrichthyes; order Myliobatiformes; family Dasyatidae; genus Hypanus; species Hypanus sabinus. The sequence goes on from NC_082708.1 coordinate 192,138,004, forward strand.
GGGTTGTGTGTGGTGGTAATAATCTTCTGAGGTGTGTCTATTTCAATGCGAGGAGTATTGTGGGGAAGGCTGATGAGCTGAGGGCTTGGATTGACACGTGGAATTATGACATTGTAGCCATCAGTGAAACTTGGCTACAGGAGGAGCAGGACTGGCAGCTCAATGTTCCAGGTTTCCAATGTTTCAGACGTGATAGAGGCAGAGGGATGAAGGGTGGGGGGGTGGCATTGCTAGTCAGGGAAGATGTTACAGTAGTGCTCAAGCAGGACAGATTAGAGGGCTTGTCTACCGAAGCCATATTGATGGAGCTGAGAAACAGGAAAGGTATGACCACATTAATGGGGTTGTATTATAGACCACCCAATAGTCATCGAGAATTGGAGGCACAAATCTGCAGAGAGATAGCAGACAGCTGCAGGAAACATAAAGTTTGTGATAGTTGGGAATTTTAATTTTCTGCATATTGATTGGGACTCCCATACTGTTAAAGGTCTAGATGGATTAGAGTTTGTAAAATGTGTTCAGAAAAGTTTTCTAAATCAATATATAGATGTACCAACTAGGGAGGATGCAGTATTAGATTTCCTATTAGGAAATGAGTTACGGCAGGTGATGGAAGTGTGTGTAGGGGAACACTTTGGTTCCAGTGATCATAACACCATTAGTTTCAACTTGATCATGGATAAAGATAGATCTGGTCCTCGGGTTGAGGTTCTAAACTGGAAAAAGGCCAAATTTGAAGAAATGAGAAAGGATCTAAAAAGCGTGGATTGGGACAGGTTGTTCTCTGGCAAGGATGTGATTGGTAAGTGGGAGGCCTTCAAAAGAGAAATTTTGAGAGTGCAGAGTTTGTATGTTCCTGTCAGGATTAAAGGTAAAGTGAATAAGGATAAGGAACCTTGGTTTTCTAGGGATATTGGAACTCTGATGAAGAAGAAGAGAGATGTATGACATGTATAGGAAACAGGGAGCAAATAAGGTACTTGAGGAGTATAAAAAGTGCAAAAAATACTTAAGAAAGAAATCAGGAGAGCTAAAAGAAGACATGAGGTTGCTTTGGCAGTCAAGGTGAAAGATAATCCAAAGAGCTTCTACAGGTATATTAAGAGCAAAAGGATAGTAAGGGATAAAGTTGGTCCTGTTGAAGATCAGTGTGGTCGGCTATGTATGGAACCAAAAGAAATGGGGGAGATCTTAAATGGGTTTTTTGCATCTGTATTTACTAAGGAAACTGGCATGGAGTCAATGGAAATAAGGCAAACAAGTAATGAGGTTGTGGAACCTACATAGATTGAAGAGGAGGAGGTGCTTGCTACCTTGAGGCAAATAAGAGTAGATAAACCCCCAGGACATGCCAGGGTATTCCCTCAGACCTTGAAGGAGACTAGTGTTGAAATTGCAGGGGCCCTGGCAGAAATATTTAAAATGTCGGTATTAACGGGTGAGGTGCCAGAGGATTGGAGGATAGCTCATGTAGTTCCGTTTTTTAAAAGCGGCTCTAAAAGTAATCTGGGAAATTATAGGCCAGTAAATTTGACGTCGGTGGTCGGTAAATTATTGGAAGGAGTACTAAGAGATAGGATCTACAAATATTAGACGGAGAGGGACTTACTAGGGAGAGTCAACACGGCTTTGTGCATGGTAGGTTATGTTTAAGAAATCTATTAGAGTTTTTCAAGGAGGTTACCAGGAAAGTGGATGAAAGGAAGGCAGTAGATGTTGTCTATATTGACTTCAGTAAGGCCTTTGACAAGGTCCCGCATGGGAGGTTAGTTAGGAAGATTCAGTCGCTAGGTATACATGGAGAGGTAGTAAATTGGATTAGACATTGGCTCAATGGGAGAAGTCAGAGAGTGGTAGTGGAGGATTGCTTCTCTGAGTGAAGGCCTGTGACTAGTGGTGTGCCACAGGAATCAGTGCTGGGTCCATTGTTATTTGTCATCTATATCAATGATCTGGATGATAATGGGGTAAACTGGTTCAGCAAATTTGCTGATGATACAAAGATTGGAGGTGTAGTGGACAGTGAGGAAGGTTTTCAAAGCTTGCAGAGGGATCTGGAACAGCTGGAAAAATGGGCTGAAAAATGGCAGATGGAGTTTAATACAGACAAGTGTGAGGTATTGCACTTTGAAAGGAAAAAACAAGGTAGAACATACAAGGTAAATGGTAGGGCACTGAGGAGTGCAGTAGAACAGAGTGATCTAGGAATACAGATACAAAATTCCCTAAAAGTGGTGTCACAGGTAGATAGGGTAGTAAAGAGAGTTTTTGGTACATTGGCCTTTATAAATCTCAGTACTGAGTGTAAGAGTTGGAATGTTATGGTGAGGTTGTATAAGACATTGATGAGGCCAAATTAGGGGTATTGTGTGCAGTTTTGGTCACCAAATTACAGGAAGGATATTAATAAGGTTGAAAGAGTGCAGAGAAGGTTTATAAGGATGTTGCCGGGACTCGAGAAACTGAGTTACAGAGAAAGGTTGAATAGGTTAGGACTTTATTCCCCGGAGCATAGGAGAATGAGGGGTGATTTGATAGAGGTGTATAAAATTATGATGGGTATAGATAGAGTGAATTCAAGCAGGCTTTTTCCATTGAGACTAGGGGAGATAAAAAACAGAGGACATGGTTTAAGAATGAAGGGGGAAAAGTTTAAAGGGAATATTTGGGGGGGGGGCTTCTTCACGTAGAGAGTGGTGGGAGTGTGGAATGAGCTGCCAGATGAAGTGGTGAATGCGGGCTCACTTTTAACATTTAAGAAGAACTTGGACTGGTGCATGGATGAGAGGTGTATGGAGGGATATGGTCCGGGTGCAGGTCAGTGGGAGTAGGCAGAAAAATGATTTGGCACAGCCAAGAAGGGCCAAAGGGCCTGTTTCTGTGCTGTAATGTTCTATGGTTCTAAATCCCTCCACCCATACCAAAAAAGGAGCAAAATGGATCAGACACATTGACCCTCAAATCGCCCTCCCTGTGCAAGAAAACAAACACCTCCGAATCCCACCTCCCACACAAAACAAACAAAGCAGAACATGCACGGAAGCCCCCAAATCCTTACCTCATGCAAAAACACACAAAAAAGATCAGGCATACCAACCACCAAACCCCTCCACCCGTACAAAATACAGACAAAATCAGATCAAGTGAATCTACCCTAAAATCCCTCCTTGCGCACAAAAAAGAAGAAAAATGGATCAGGGCAACGACCCTCATCTCCATTCAGCCTCTGCTATTCTAGAGAATAGGCCCAAGTGGTCTAACCTCTTCTCTCCTCAAAGCACATATGCTTCACCCAGGCAGCATCCTGGTAAATCTCCTCTGCATCATCTCCAAAGCTTCCACATCCTTGTTATAATGAGGCAACTAGAAACGAATGCAATGTGGTTGAAAGAAAGTCTTAGTTGAGAGTTTAAAATCAAAGGATATATTGAAAAGACAGGCAGGAAGGCATAGGTAGTGGTGTGGCTCTGTTGGTAAGAGATGGAATTACATCTTTAGAAAGAGGTGACATAGGGTCAGAGAATGTTGAATCTTTGTAGATGAAGTTAAGAAATTGCAAGGGTAAAAAAAATCATTATGGGAATCGTATAAAGGCCTCCAAATAGTAGCCAAGATGTGGGGTTAAGACTGCAAAGGGAGCTGGAAACAACATGTAATAAGGGTAATGACACAATTGTAATGCGGAACTTCAATCTGCAAGGAGATTGGGAAAACCAGATTGGTGTCGGATGGCAAGAGAGGGAATTTGTTGAATGTGCTTGAGCCTCCTTGGGGAAAGGCCATCTTAGATTGGGTGTTGTGTAATAATCCAGATCTTATTAGGGAGATGAATGTGAAGGAACCTCCGGAGGCAGTGATCATAATATAATTGAATTCATACTACAATTTCAGAGGGAAAAGCATTAGTCAGATGTATCTGTGTCACAATGAAATAAGGGGAATTACACAGGCATGAAAGAGGAGCTTGCCCGGATGTATTGGAGGGGGATACTAGTGGGGATGACGGCAGAGCAGAGATGGCTGAAGTTTCTGGGAATAGTTCACATGGTGCAGGATAGATATGTCCCACTGGCAAAGAAGTTCTAAAATGGCAGGGCTAGGCAACTGTGGCTGACAAGGGAAGTTAAGGACTGAATAAAAGCCAAGGAAAATGCATATAAGATAGCAAAAATGCATAGGAAATACAACAAAAGGCAACTATAAAAGCTACAAGATGGGAAAAGATTAAATATGAAGGTAGACTAGCCAATAACATGAAGCAAGACACCAGAATTTTTTTCAGTTAGATAAAGAATAAAAGGGAGGTGAGAGTTGAAAGTGGACCACTGTAAAATGATGGTGCTGGTGACATATAAATGGAGACAAAGAAATAGCAGATGAACTTTGCTTCAGTATTTACAGTGGAAGACTCTAATTGTATGCCAGTGGACCATGAGTGTCAGGGAGCAGGAGTGAGTGCCATTGCTATTACAAAGGAAAAAGTGCTAGGCAAACTCAAAGGTCTTAAGGTGGATAAGTCACCTGGACCAGATGGGCTACATCCCAGAGTCCTGAGAGAAGTTGCTGAAGAGATAATGGATACATTGGTCATGATCTTTGAAGAATCACTTGATTCTGGCATGGTCCTGGAGGACTGGAAAATTGCAAATGTCACTCCACTCTTTCAGAATGGAGAGACACAAAATAAAGGAAATTATCTGCCAGTTAGCCTAACCTCAGTGGAAGGAAAAGTTTCAGAGTCTATTATTAAGGATGAGTTTCCAGGTTACTGGAGACTAATGATAAAGTAAGTTAAAGTCAGCATGGTTTCTGTGAAGGAAAATCTTGCTTGTCAAAACTTTAGAGGTCTTCGAGGAAGTAACAAGCAGGGTGGACAAAGGAGAGGCAGTGAATGTCATTTACTTGGAACTTCAGAAGGCACTTGATAAGGTGCCACACATGAGGCTGCTTAACAAAATAAAATCCTGTGGCGTTACAGGAAAGGTACAGGCATGGATAGAGGAATGGCTGACAGGCAGGAGGCAGCGAGTGGGAAATAAAGGGGCCTTTTCTGGTGGGCTACCAGTGACTAGTGGTGTTTCTCAGAGGTCAGTACTGGGACCTCTGCTTTTCACATTGTTTGTCAATGATTTAGATAATGGAATTGATGGCTTTGTGGCAAAGTTTGCAGATGATTTGAAGATAGGTGGATGGGTAGGTAATGCTGAGGAAGCAATACGATTACAGCAGGGCTTTGACAAATTGGAAGAATGGGCAAAAAAGTGGCAGATGGAATGCAGTGTTGGTAAATGTATGATAATGCATTTTGGTAAAAAGAACAATAGTGCAGACTACTATCTAAATGAGGAGAAGGATCAAACATCAGAGGTGCAAAGCTGCAAAGGTACTTGTGCAAGACTCCCAGAAGGTTAATTTACAGATTGAGTCTGTGGTAAAGATGCAATGCTGTCATCTATTTCAAAGGGAATAGAATGTAAAAGCAAGGAGATAACACTGAGCCTTTATAGGATGCTGGTTAGGCCACACTTGGAGTATTGTCAACAGTTTTGGGTCTCATATCTCAGAAAGGATAGCTTTTATTCTTGGGAGTCCAAAAGAGGTTCACAAGGATAATTCTGGGAATGAAGGGGTTAACATATGAGGAGCGTTTGGCAGCTTTGGGCCTTTAATCACTGGAAGTTAGAAGAATGCATGGGGATCTCATTGAAACCTACCAAATGTTGAAAGGACTAGATAAGGTGGATGAGAAGGGGATGTTTCCTTTGCTGGGAGTATCCAGAACTAGAGGGCACAGCCTCAAAATTGAGGGGCAAACTTTTAGAACAGAAGGAGGATTTTTGTTTAGCCAAAGAGTGGTTGACTTGACTTCAATGCTCTCCCACAGACTGTGGTGGAGGCTGAGACCATGGGTATATTCAAAGCAGAATATAGTGAGAAGGGGGTTGAATGGGATCCAGAATCAGCCATGATGGAATGGCAGAGCAGACTCAATGGGCTGAATGGCCTAATTCTATGCCTATGGGAATGAGATAGGTCAGGTGACAGAGCTTTGTGTTGGGGAGCACTTTGGGTCCAGTGATCACAATACCATTAGTTTCAATATAATTATGGAGAAGGATAGGACTGGACCCACCGTTGAGATTTTTGATTGGAGAAAGGCTAACTTTGAGGAGTTGCGAAAGGATTTAGAAGGAGTAGATTGGGACAATTTGTTTTATAGGAAGGATGTAATGGAGAAATGGAGGTCATTTAAAGGTGAAATTTTGAGGGTACAGAATCTTTATGTTCTGATTAGGTTGAAAGGAAAGGTTAAAAGTTTGAGAGAGCCATGGTTTTCAAGGGATATTGGAAACTTGGTTAGGAAAAAGAGAGATATCTACAATAAATATAGGCAGTATGGAGTAAATGAGGTGCTTGAGGAATATAAAGAATGTAAGAAGAATCTTAAGAAATTAGAAAAGCTAAAAGAAGATATGATGTTGCTTTGGCAAGTAAGGTGAAAATAAATCTGAAGGGTTTCTACAGTTATATTAATGGCAAAAGGATAGTGAGGGATAAAATTGGTCCCTTAGAGAATCAGAGTGGACAGCTATGTGCGGAGCCGAAAGAGATGGAGGAGATTTTGAAGCATTTTTTTTCTTCGGTATTCACTAAGAAGAAAGACATTAAATTGTGTAAGGTAAGGGAAACAAGTAGGGTAGTTATGGAAACTATGATGATTAAAGAAGAGGAAGTAGTGGTGCTTTTAAGGAATATAAAAGTTTATAAATCTCCGGATCCTGACAGGATATTCCCTAGGACCTTGAGGGAGATTAGTGTAGAAATAGCAGGGGCTCTGACAGAAATATTTCAAATGTCATTAGAAATGGGGATGGTGCCGGAGGACTGGCGTATTGCTCATGTGGTTCCATTGTTTAAAAAGGGTTCTAAGAGTAAACCTAGCAATTATCGGCCTGTAAGTTTGACATCAGTGGTGGGTAAATTAATGGAAACTATTCTTAGAGATGGTATATATAATTATCACGATAGACAAGGTCTGATTAGGAACAGTCAACATGGATTTGTGCATGGAAGGTCATGTTTGACAAATCTTATTGAATTTTTTGAAGAGCTTACTAGGAAAGTTGACGAGGATAAAGTAGTGGATGTTGTCTATATGGACTTCAGTAAGGCCTTTGACAAGGTTCCACATGGAAGGTTAGTTAGGAAGGTTCAATCGTTAGGTATTAATATTGAAGTAGTAAAGTGGAATCAACAGTGGCTAGATGGGAGATGCCAGAGAGTAGTGGTGGATAACTGTTTCTCAGGTTGGAGACCAGTGACTAGTGGTGTGCCTCAGGGATCTGTACTGGGTCCAATGTTGTTTGTCATATACATTAATGATCTGGACGATGGGGTGATAAATTGGATTAGTAAGTATGCCGATGATACTAAGGTAGGTGGCATTGTGGATAATGAAGTAGGTTTTCAAAGCTTGCAGAGAGATTTAGGCCAGTTAGAAGAGTGGGCTGAAAGATGGCAGATGGAGTTTAATGCTGATAAGTGTGAGGAGCTACATTTTGGTAGGAATAACCAAAATAGGAGATACATGGTAAATGATTGGGCATTGAGGTATGCAGTAGAACAGAGTGATCTAGGAATAATGGTGCATAGTTCCCTTAAGGAGGAATCTCATGTGGATAGGGTAGTGAAGAAAGCTTTTGGTATGCTGGCCATTATAAATCAGAGCATTGAGTTTAGGAGTTGGGATGCAATGTTAAAATTGTACAAGGGTTTGGTGAAGCCAAATTTGGAGTATTGTGTATAGTTCTGGTCACCGAATTATAGGAAAGATGTCAACAAAATAGAGAGAGTACAGAGAAGATTTACTAGAATGTTACCTGGGTTTCAGTACCTAAGTTACAGGGAAAGGTTGAACAAGTTAGGTCTTTTTTCTTTGGAGCACAGAAGGCTGAGGGGGGACTTGATAGAGGTATTTAAAATTATGAGGGGGATAGATAGAGTTGATGTTGATTGGCTTTTTCCATTGAGAGTCAGAGAGATTCAAACAAGAGAACAAGAGTTGAGAGTTAAGGGGCAAAAATCCAGGGGTAACACGCGGGGGAACTTCTTTACTCAGAGAGGGGTAACTGTGTAGAACGAGCTTCCAGTAGAAGTGGTAGAGGCAGGTTTGATTTTGTCATTTAAAAAAAAAATTGGATAGCTATATGGACAGGAAAGGAATGGAGGATTATGGGCTGAGTGCAGGTAGGTGGGTCTAGGTGAAAGAAGAGTTCAGCACGGACTAGAAGGGCCAATATGGCCTGTTTCCATGCTGTAATTGTTATATGGTTATCTCTTATTGACTTATGGCCTGACCAGAGCTTGATGAAGCTGTAACATAACTCCCCAACTCCTGAACCCAGTTCTTCAACTAATAAAGGCAAGGATATCAGAGCACACTATCGCCCTGTGCAGTGTCTTTTAGAGAGCCAAGTACCTAGATACCAAGATTTCTCTGTTCATCAACACAGCTAAGGATCATGTTTAAGGAAATGGCGTACCTATCCCTTATATTTGACCTCCAAAGCTCAGCTGTTAACACCTGCCTGGATTGAACACCATCTGATGTTTTGCTGTCAAAAGGTGCAACAGATATCTGACCCACTGTGTCCATCTCTATACAACAGATCCCTGTCCCTCTGTATCCATCTCTATACAACAGATCCCTGTCCCACTGTATCCATCTCTGTACAACAGATCCCTGTCCCTCTGTATCCATCTCTATACAACAGATCCCTGTCCCACTGTATCCATCTCTATACAACAGATCCCTGACCCTCTATATCCATCTCTGTACAACAGATCCCTGTCCCTCTGTATCCATCTCTATACAACAGATCCCTGACCCTCTATATCCATCTCTGTACAACAGATCCCTGTCCCTCTGTATCCATCTCTATACAACAGATCCCTGTCCCTCTGTATCCATCTCTATACAACAGATCCCTGTCCCACTGTATCCATCTCTGTACAACAGATCCCAGTATCACTGTATCCATCTTTATACAACAGATCCCTGTCCCTCTGTATCCATCTCTATACAACAGATCCCTGTCCCTCTGTATCCATCTCTATACAACAGATCCCTGTCCCTCTGTATCCATCTCTATACAACAGATCCCTGTCCCTCTGTATCCATCTCTATACAACAGATCCCTGTCCCTCTGTATCCATCTCTATACAACAGACCCCTGTCCCACTGTATCCATCTCTATACAACAGATCCCTGTCCCTCTGTATCCATCTCTATACAACAGATCCCTGTCCTTCTGTGTCCATCTCTATACAACAGATCCCTGTCCTTCTGTATCCATCTGTTTACAACAGATCCCAGTATCACTGTATCCATCTTTATACAACAGATCCCTGTCCCTCTGTATCCATCTCTATACAACAGATCCCTGTCCCACTGTATCCATCTCTGTACAACAGATCCCAGTATCACTGTATCCATCTTTATACAACAGATCCCTGTCCCTCTGTATCCATCTCTATACAACAGATCCCTGTCCCTCTGTATCCATCTCTATACAACAGATCCCTGTCCCTCTGTATCCATCTCTATACAACAGATCCCTGTCCTTCTGTATCCATCTCTATACAACAGATCCCTGTCCCTCTGTATCCATCTCTATACAACAGATCCCTGTCCTTCTGTGTCCATCTCTGTACAACAGATCCCTGTCCTTCTGTATCCATCTCTATACAACAGATCCCTGTCCCTCTGTATCCATCTCTATACAACAGATCCCTGTCCTTCTGTGTCCATCTCTGTACAACAGATCCCTGTCCTTCTGTATCCATCTCTATACAACAGATCCCTGTCCCTCTGTATCCATCTCTATACAACAGATCCCTGTCCCTCTGTATCGATCTCTATACAACAGATCCCTCTCCCTCTGTATCCATCTCTATACAACAGATCCCTGTCCTTCTGTGTCCATCTCTGTACAACAGATCCCTGTCCTTCTGTATCCATCTCTATACAACAGATCCCTGTCCCTCTGTATCCATCTCTATACAACAGATCCCTGTCCCTCTGTATCCATCTCTATACAACAGATCCCTGTCCTTCTGTGTCCATCTCTATACAACAGATCCCTGTCCCTCTGTATCCATCTCTATACAACAGATCCCTGTCCCTCTGTATCCATCTCTATACAACAGATCCCTGTCCCTCTGTATCCATCTCTATACAACAGATCCCTGTCCCTCTGTATCCATCTCTATACAACAGATCCCTGTCCTTCTGTGTCCATCTCTGTACAACAGATCCCTGTCCTTCTGTATCCATCTCTATACAACAGATCCCTGTCCCTCTGTATCCATCTCTATACAACAGATCCCTGTCCCTCTGTATCCATCTCTATACAACAGATCCCTGTCCCTCTGTATCCATCTCTGTACAACAGATCCCTGTCCCTCTGTATCCATCTCTATACAACAGATCCCTGTCCCTCTGTATCCATCTCTATACAACAGATCCCAGTCCCACTGTGTCCATCTCTGTACAACACATCCCTGTCCCACTGTATCCATCTCTATACAACAGATCCCTGTCCCACTGTTTCCTCTCTATACAACAGATCTCTGTCCCACTGTATCCATCTCTATACAACAGATCCCTGTCCCTCTATATCCATCTCTATACAACAGATCCCTGTCCCACTGTTTCCTCTCTGTACAACAGATCCCTGTCCCTCTGTATCCATCTCTATACAACAGATCTCTGTCCCTCTGTATCCATCTCTGTACAACACATCCCTGTCCCACTGTATCCATCTCTATACAACAGATCCCTGTCCCTCTGTATCCATCTCTTTACAACAGATCCCAGTCCCACTGTGTCCATCTCTGTACAACACATCCCTGTCTCACTGTATTCATCTCTATACAACAGATCCCTGTCCCTCTGTGTCCATCTCTATACAACAGATCCCTGTCCCACTGTTTCCTCTCTATACAACAGATCTCTGTCCCACTGTATCCATCTCTATACAACAGATCCCTGTCCCTCTATATCCATCTCTATACAACAGATCCCTGTCCCACTGTTTCCTCTCTATACAACAGATCCCTGTCCCACTGAATCCATCTCTATACAACAGATCCCAGTCCCACTGTGTCCATCTCTGTACAACACATCCCTGTCCCACTGTATCCATCTCTATACAACAGATCCCTGTCCTTCTGTATCCATCTCTATACAACAGATCCCTGGCCCTCTGTATCCATCTCTATACAACAGATCCCTGTCCCTCTGTATCCATCTCTATACAACAGATCCCTGTCCCTCTGTGTCCATCTCTATACAACAGATCCCTGTCCCTCTGTATCCATCTCTGTACAACAGATCCCTGTCCCTCTGTATCCATCTGTTTACAATAGATCCCTGTCCCCCTGTGTCCATCTCTGTACAACAGATCCCTGTCTGACTGTATCCATCTCTGTACAACAGATCCCTGTCCCACTGGGAATATTGTATGTTATTTGTGATGGCACCTATCTTTATATCATCTCCAGACTTGGTTACCTGCTTTACTATTTTTTCATCCAAAATCATATATATCTACATCGATCGTGTGTACATGACAACATACATCCCCAAGGAACACCACTCATCACAGACCTCCATCCAGAAAAAAGTTGCCCAACAGGATAAGAGATAATCTATTGATGCTGGAAATCCAAGCAACGCACATAAATTGCTGAAGGAACTCAGCATCTGTGGGAAAGTGTACAGTTGACGTTTTGTGCTGAGGCCATTCGGCAGGGCTGGAGATAGAAAGCTGAAGAGTAGATTTAAATGAGTAGATGACCTGTGAGTCAGGATGGCTGGTGTTTACAGGGTCCCTGTGCATACATGCGGCGTATATCGGCCAGACAGAATGCACGGTGGAAACACGCATCAAAGAGCACAGGATGGGTATCTGTTTGGGTTACCCAAAGAAATCGGATGTACCAGAACATTACATTTGTAATGACCACAGGATTGTCTTCAACAGCACAAAAGCTTTTGGGACCATCTGGTGCAGGAAGCCATTGAACTCGAACTGGAGAATAAGAATCTTAAGAAAAATGAAGATCTTGCTCTAAGTAAGAACTGGAATACAGCGCTAAACAAGAAAGGACTTGATTGGTTGAGGACTAACCAATTAGGATGGAGGGATGACGGAAGTTGAGTATAAATACCACAGGACTAGACATGCCCAAGCATCATCTCTGATGAAACTGGCCGAGTTTATCATCAAAGCGCCAGTTAATATTAGTTCCTGTACCTGACTGGAAGCCCCAGAAGAGTTTATGTGAGGAAGTTGTTGCTTTGAACAGGGTATGGGAGATGGGGAGGACAGATGCTAGCCATGTGGGGAGGGAGCTGGTGGGAGGAGTGCGGGGTGATGGGAGCTAGCTGGCGTGTTGGGTGGCTGCAGGAGGAACTGGGCTGATAGGAGGAATGAGAAATGGCTCAGAGGGGCAGGTTACCAGAAACTGGAGCATTCAATGTTCATAAACTAGAGAAAATCTGCAGATGCTGGAAATCCAAGCAACACACACAAAATGCTGAAGGAATTCAGCAGGCCAAGCAGCATCTATGGAAAAAAGTACAGTCAACGTTTCGGGCAAAAATCGTTAAGCAGGGCTGGAGAAAAATGCTGAGGAACACACACAAAATGCTGGTGGAACGCAGCAAGCCAGGCAGCATCTATAGGGAGAAGCACTGTCAACGTTTTGGGGCGAGACCCTTCGTCAGGACTGGAGATGGGAAAAAAAGCTGAAGAGTCGATTTGAAAGGTGGGGGGAAAGGAGAGAGAATCACAAAGTGATAAGTGAAAAATGAATGGGGAGGGATGAAGTAAAGGGCTGGGAAGTTGATGGGTGAAAGAGATAGAAGGTCATGAAAGAAAGAAAAGGGGGAGGAGCACCAGAGGATAGATGAGCAAGGAGATAAGGTGAGGGAGGGTAAAGGGGATTGGAGATGGTGAAGGGTGGGGGGGGGGGTCATTACCGGAAGCTTGAGAAATCAATGTTCATGCCATCAGGTTGGAGGCTATCCAGACGGAATATAAGATGTTGTTCCTCCAACCTGAGTGTGGCTTCATCGTGACAGTAGAGAAGGCCATGGACTGACACATTGGAATGGGAATGGGAAGTGAAATTAAAATGGGTGGCCACTGGGAGGTCTCACTTCTTCTGGCAGATGGAGCATAGCTGCTAGGTGAAGTTGTCTCCCTCCACTGGAGAGCATTTTGATGTCTGGCGAATAGAGTCATACAGCACAAAATCAGGCCATTCACAAACGGTCCATTCTGACTGTCAGTCTTATCTGTCTGCACTTGTCCCAATTCCTTCTAAGCCCTTCTTATCCACGTACTTATCCAGGTGGCTTTTAAATGTTGCTGAAGACCGTAAACATAGGAACAGAGTTAGGCTGTTTGGCCCATCAAGTCGATTCCATCATGGCTGATTTAGTTATTATCCTTCTCCACCCCATTCTCCTGACACCCTACCCCACACAAATTTTGATGCTCTGATTAAACAAAAATGTATCAACCTTAAAAATACCCAATGACTTGGCCTCTATTGCCTCCTGTGGCAATGAATTCCACAGAATCACCACCTTCTGGCTCAGGAAATTCCTCCTCACATCTGTTCAAAATGGACGTCCCCCTATTCTGAGGCTGTGGCCTCTGGTGTTAGACTCCCCCACTATAGGAAACATCCTCTTCACATCCGCTCTGTCCAGGCCTTTCAATATTTGATAGGTTTTAATGAGATTCACCCCCCCCCCATTAATTCTTCTAAACTACAGTGAGACAAACTCTCCTCATACATTAACCCTTTTATTCCCAAAATCATTGTCATGAACCTTCTCTGGACCCTCTACAATATCAGCACATCTTTTCTCAGATAAAGGGTCCAAAACTGCTTACAATGCTCCAAGCGCAGTCTGACCAATTGCAGACAATACAAAAATAGGTGGAGGGCCAGGTAGTGGAGAGGCTACAAAAAGACTTGGACAGATTAGGAGAATGTGCAAAGAAGTGACAAATGGAATACAGTGTCAGCAGTGTATGGTTCATGCACTTTGGTAGAAGAAATACAAGGGTAGGCTATTTTCTAAATGGAGAGAAAACACAAAAATCTAAGGCACAAAGGGATGGGAGTCCTTTTGCAGGATTCCCTAAAGTTTAAGTTGCAGATTGAGTCAGTGGTGAGGAAGGTAAATGCAGTGTTAGCATTCATCTCAATAGAATATAAAAGTAAGGATGTAATGTTGAGATTTTACAAAACACTGGTGAAGCCTCATTTGCAGTATTGTGAGCAGTGCTGGGCTCCTTAGAAAGGATGTGCTAAAACTGGAGTGGGTTCAAAGGAGGTTCATGAAAATGATTTCAGGATTGAATGGCTTGTCATAGCAAGAGCTTTTGATGGCTCTGGGATTCAGAAGAATGAGGGGTGACTTCACTGAAACCAATCGAATGGTGAGAGTTCTTGATGGAGTTGATGTGGTGGAGGATGTTTCCTATCTGGGACAGTCTAAGACCACAGGGGACAGCCTCAGAACAGAGGGCTGTCCTTTTAGAACAGAGATCAAGAGGAATTTCTTTAGTCAGAGAGTGGTGAATCTATGGAATTCGTTGCCACAGGCAGCTGTGGAGGCCAAATCTTTACATACTGTATTTTTAAGGCAGAGTTTGATAGGTTCTTGATTGGGCAGGGAATGGAGGGATACTGGGACAAGGCTGGAGATTGGGGCAGAGAGGGAAAAAGGATCAGCCTCGATGAAATGGCGGAGCAGCTTGGTGGGCCAAATGGCCTAACTCTGCTCCTATATCTTATGGTATTTTGGTCTTAGTTCTAATGTGTCTATGTAAACCTCTATTTTCAGCAGCTCAATTCAAATACGCTGCACTCTGCCCCAATATCCCTTTTAAATCTTTCACCTATTATCTTAAAACAGTGTTATTTTGCTTTCAGCAACCTCTCATTGGGGAATAAGACTGCTTTCACCTTGTCTATTTCCTTTATGATCTCATTTAACACTATCGCCCCTCAATGCCCTACATTCCAAGACATGAAGTTCCAGTCTACGCACTGTCTCCTTCTATTCCGGTTCCCTGGTCCAGGCAACATCCTGGTAAATCTTTTCTGTACTCTTTCTAGTTTAACAAAGTCTTGAAAAGTGTACACAGTGCTCAAAGAGAGACCGCACCAATGTCTTGTGTAATCGCAACATAATTTCTCAATTCCTATACTCAGTTCCCTGATGATGATAGCCAGTGCACCAGACACATTCGACCAGTTCCACCCTGTCTACTGGCAGTCGACAGCTTTACTTATCTGGGCAATACTCTGTCACGAGCGGTGAACATAGATGCAGAGATCAGCAGCAGAATTGCTAAAGCCAGTGCCGCCTTTGGGAGACTCCGTGAGAATGTATGGGAGCAGAGAGGACTCGGCCTTACCACCAAGCTGAAGGTCTACCAAGCAGTGGTTCTCACCACCCTCCTCTATGCCAGCGAGACCTGGACTGTCTACAGCAGACACGCTAAACAGCTCAGCCACTTCCACTTGAGCTGCCTCTGCAGACTTCTCCATGTATGATGGCAGGACAAAGTCCCAGACACGGAGGTCCTGGAGCGGGCTAGCACCTACAGTGTCTACACCCTCCTACAGAACGCCCAAGCCAGATAGGCGGGCCATGTCGTCAGGATGTCTGACAGTCGACTACCAAAACAGCTACTGTATGGAGAGCTGAGCCAGGGCAAGCGCTCAGCTGGAGGGCAGAAGAAATGTTTCAAAGACTGCCTCAAAGACCTCAACATCAATCCCAGTCGCTGGGAATCGCTTGCTCTGGACCGCCCAACCTGGTGGAGCAGGACCACTAAAGGAGTGTATGCAGCAGAAATCAGACGCACCGCAGAGGCTCAGAGGAAACGCATCGCGCGCAAGGCTCGAGCTGCCTCCTCTTCCACTGTAGCACCTACCCTCATGTGTCCCACATGTGGGCAAGCTTTCAGGGCCCAGATTGGCCTCACCAGTCACCTCCGGACCCACAGTCACAAACCCTCCACCTGACAGAAGTCGTGATCGTCTTCCGACTCCGAAGGACGAACAACAACAACTGAGATACCACTTTCAGCAAATTTCGCACTTGCACCTTGACGTCCATAATAAGACCATAAGATATAGGAGCATAATTAGGCCATTTGACCCATCGAGTCTGCTCCGCCATTCAATCATATCTAATCCTTTTTATTCCCCTGCTGAGCCCCACTCCCTGTAAACTTTGATGTCTAATCAAGAACCTATCAAGCTCTGCCTTAAATACACCCAACAACCTGGCCTCCTCAAATAATTCCAACAGGTTGTCTGGCAAGATTGTCTCTTAAGGAATCCATACTGACTTTGTCCTATCTTGTCTTGTGTCACGAAGTACTCTATAATCTCATCCTTAACAATTGACTCAACCATCTTCCCAGCCACTGAGGTCAGACTAACTGGTCTATAACTTACTTTCTGCTGCCTTCCTCCTTTCTTAAAGAGTGGAGTGACATTTGCAATTTTTTAGTCCTCTGGCACCATGCCGGAGTCCAATAGTTTTTGAAAGATCATTTCGAATGCCACCACAATCTCTAACACTATCTCTTTCAGAACCCTAGGGTGCAGTTCATCTGGTCTGGGTGACTTATATACCCTTAGGCCTTTCAGCTTTTTAAGCACCTTCTCACTTATAATGGTAACCACACTCATTTCTCTTCCCTCACACCCTTCAACACCTGACACACTGCTCGTGTCTTCCACAGTGAAGCCTGATGCAAAATACTCATTTAGTTCATCTGCCGTCTCCTTGTCCTCCTCATTTCTAGCTGTCCTATATCCACTCTCATCTCTCTTTTATTTTTGACATACTTGAACAAGCTTTTACTATCCACTTTGAC
Organism: Hypanus sabinus; assembly: GCF_030144855.1. Lineage (NCBI taxonomy): Eukaryota > Metazoa > Chordata > Chondrichthyes > Myliobatiformes > Dasyatidae > Hypanus > Hypanus sabinus. Next base: position 192,154,992 of record NC_082708.1, read on the forward strand.
ATTATTTGCGAGCTCGCTTTTGTATTTCATCTTTTCTCTTCTAATGATTCTTTTAATTTCTCTAAAAAGCCATCATGTAGACATTCAACAAACTCACTCTGTTAAGACACATTACCAAACTGTTATTCCCAATTGACCTGAATGTTGAAATCTCTCATGGCTATCATAACATTGCCTTTTTGACACACTTTTTCTATTTCCTGTTGTAATCTGTAGTTCACATCCCAATAACTGTTTGGAGGCCTGTATATAAATACCATCAGGGTCCTTTTATCCTTGCAGTTTCTGAACCAACCCACAAGGATTCAACATCTTCCAATCCTGTTACTTCTTTCCACTGATTTGATGCCATTCTTTACCAGTAGAGCCACACCACCCCCTCTGCCTACCTTCCTATCCCTCCGGTACAATGTGTAACCTTGGACATTCAGTTCCCAACTACAACCATCCTTCAGCCACGATTCAGTGATGGCCACAACATCATACCTGGAAATCTGTAATATTGCAGCAAGATCATTCACCTTATTTCTAATACTACACACATTCAGATACAACACCTTGAGTACCGTATTTGCTCTGCATCCCTAATGATTTCATACTGTTGGATCAAGTCCCATCATCTGCCTACCCATCCTGACAATCTGACTGCATGCTATCTTTGCTTTTTTACTATCTGTCCTATCTTGAGTCCCTTCACTCAGGTTCTCACCCCTTGCCAAATTAATTTAAACACTCCCCAACAGCTCCAACAAACCTGCCCCTGAGAATCTTGGTCCCCCTCGGGTTCAGATGCAACCGGTCACTTTTGAACATGTCATACCTCTCCCAGAAGAGATCCCTATTATCCAAGAACCTAAAACACTATTCCCTCATCCACATATTAATCTGCCAATCACCTTGTTTCTACCCTCACTGACTTGTGGCATAATCAGCAATCCAGAAAATAATACCCTAATTCTCAGCTTTCTATGTAGCTCTTTAAATTCCCTTCTCAGGACTTCTTTGCTTTTCCTTCCTATGTACCAAGGTATCTGGTTGTTCTCCCTCCCTCTCCCAAATGTTTCTCTTTCTGTTTTATTAAACTCCCTAAGGCCTGACCATCACTCTACAAAGCCTGTTCTTTTCCCCTAAAATGCAATAACTTGCCTTCTGTTGTATTCTTTATACGTACCGTGGGTTACTAAGAACAAACCGTATTCTGGAAGAATTAAAACTAGAACTTTTACTTCCAACAGCAAACAGCAACCACATTTTTATCATACCAGTTTCTAGATCATTCTTTCATTTCTGCGCATGCTCCGAACTCTGTCCGATCATGTTCTTACATGTGACACATGATATCACCACATCTTCCTTCCCTTAAAAAGAAAATCAATTAGCAACATTGACCAGAGCAAATGCATAATTTAACATGTCTCTATCAGTCTCTCTGGGGTTTACGAACACGAGTAGACCTTCTCACACAGTTCTTCTGTTTCATTGTTTTTCCATGTTTTGTCTGGTCTGCATCAGTTAACTGAAACTCTGAACACAAAAATACAACTGCAGATGCTGTGGATCAAAGAATACGTACACAACGCTGGAAGAACTCAGCAGGTCAGGCAGCATCTGTGAGAAAAGAGTAGCCAACGTTTCGGATCAAGACCCTTCATCAGGAATGTGGGGGAAGAGAGGGCCGAAGCCCAATAATAGAGATAGGGGAGGGGGTAGGGCCTAGAGGCGCCAGGTGGAAAACCAATCAGAGGAAGGATAAAGGGGGGAGGGGATAAGCATGAAAGAACTGTAGAGATAAAGGAGCAGAAAGTTGAAAGGGTAGAGAGGCAGAGAGGGACCTAGGATAGGGGAAGGGAGTGGGGGAGGGAATTACCGGAAATTGGAGAATTCAATGTTCATACCACCAGGCTGGAGGCTACCCAAACGGTAGATGAGGTGTTGCTCCTCCAACCTGAGTTTGGCCTCATCATGGCAGTAGAAGAGGCCATGTATGGACATATCTAGATGGGAATGAGAGGCAGAGTTGAAGTGGGTGGCAACTGGGAGATCCTGTCTATTGTGACGGACGGAGCGGAGGTGCTCGATGAAGTGGTCCCCCAATCTGCGTCGGGTCTCGCCAATGTAGAGGAGTCCGCACTGGGAGCACCGGATGCAATAGACAACTCCAGCAGACTCGCAGGTGAAGTGTTGCCTCACCTGGAAGAACTGTCTGGGGCCCAGAATGGTGGTAAGGGGGGAGGTGGGGGGACAGGTGTAGCATTTACGCTTGCATGGATAAGTGCCAGGTGGGAGTTCTGTGGGAAGGGACGTGTGGACCAGGTAGTTGCAGAGGGAACGATCCCTGCAAAAAGCTGAGAGGGGTAGGGAAGGAAAGATGGTGGTGGTGGGGTCCTGTTGAAGGTGGCGGAGGTTGCGGAGGATAATGTGTTGGATCCGGAGGCTGGTGGGGTGGTAGGTGAGGACAAGGGGAACCCTGTCCCTGTTGTGGAGACGGGAGGATGGGTTAAGGGCTGAAGTGCGGGAGGTGGAGGAGATGCGGGTGAGGGCATCTTTGATGACGCCAGAAGGGAAACCACGATCCTGAAAGAAAGAGGACATTTGAGAAGTCCTGGAACGGAAAGCCTCATCCTGGGAGCAGATGTGGTGGAGACGGAGGAACTGGGAATAGGGAATGGCATTTTTGCATTGGGCAGGGTGGGAAGAGGTATAGTCAAGATAGTTATGGGAGTCAGTGGGTTTGTAGAAGATGTCAGTCTAGAAATGACAAAATTGAATCTGCCTCTACCACTTCTACTGGAAGCTCGTTCCACAAAGCTACCACTCTCTGAGTAAAGAAGTTCCCCCTCGTGTTACACCTAAACTTTTGCCCCTTAATTCTCAACTCATGTCTTTTTGTTTGAATCTCCCCTACTCTCAATTGAAAAAGCCTATCCACGTCAACTCTATCGATCCCCCTCATAATTTTAAATACCTCTATCAAGTCCCCCCTCAACCTTCTACACTCCAAAGAATAAAGGCCTAACTTGTTCAACCTTTCTCTGTAACTTAGGTGCTGAAACCCAGGTAACGTTCTAGTAAATCTCCTCTGTACTCTCTCTGTTGATCATGCTCTATTGATTATACCTCCTCATTTCCTTGATTCTGCTTGGCAGCTGCAACCTCAGCTAATTCATAAACCCTTTTCAGCTCCCTTCTCATATCAGACACATTCTTCAGATGAGTCTTCAGTGGAAGGTCTTCCTCACAGGCCCAAAACAAAGATCAATGGGCAACCTTGCCTTGCACCCATACATCAGATAATATGGTTAGTACCCGACTGTTCTTCATTTCTGGTACAGTTACAGCAGTGGACCAGATGAATTGAATTGACCTTATTTCTTACATCCTTCACAAACATGAGGAGTAAAAATCTTCATTTTACATCTCCGCCTAAATGTGCAATCATATTAATTTATAATAAATCGAAGAGACAATATAACATGGAAGTACAGTCAGATCAGTGTGCGTTAATCAGTCTGATGGCCTGGTGGAAGAAGCTGTCCCACAGCCTGTTGGTCCTGGCTTTTATGTTGTGGTTCTGTTTCCCGTTGGTAGTAGCTGGTGTAAGATGTCCAATATGTCAACTCCACTTGTTCTTCTTCTTGATTTCCAAGGTTCCTAGCATGCCTAGCAAGGTCCAATAAAACCTCTCAGGCTGGGGATCACCCTGCAGGTGATAAGGAATAGTCCTCAACTTCTCAAATCCAAGCATGAATCAGCCTACTCTCAAAATCCTGTCCCTGATGACTATGTATTCACCTGGGGAGGCCATAATAAATGAAATACTTCTCCCATAACACTTTGGCCACCATGGACTCCCTCTGATCCTTGGTAGGGAAAGCCTGCGCGTATCTCGTGTAATGATCTGTGATGACTAAGACATTCACCATGTTGCTGGCGTCGGGTTCTATTGACAGGAAATCCATACACACCAGGTCCAGAGGCCCCGCACTCTGCAAGTGGGACAGGGGAGCAGCCCGCGTAGGCAGCGTCTTCCGCCGTATGCATCGAATGCACGACTTGCAGTATTCTTCGACCTCTGGCTTCATTCTGGGCCAGTAAACTGATCCCTGAGCAATCCATAGGTCTTTTCCACCCCCAAATGTCCAGAATCATCATGAAGTAACTTCAGCACAGTCTTCTGATATTTCTCGGGCAGAACCAGCTGGGAACATCCAGGCCGACATGACGTGCTGTTGGATCTGGTTCCAATCTGGGCCGTTCTCTCAGTAATGGAGGCACCTCAGCATTTTTTATCTTCTCAGTTTGGGCTATTTTCAACCACTAACCAAATAGTACTGATGTATGGGGTCATCTCGCTGAGCACCTGCCACTTCCCCAGGACTTAATTCCGACAACTGGTCTGTCTTCAGAGCAGTCAGGTTTACAGTAAGCTTGTGGAATGGGATCATCAGAAGCTCCCAATTGATCTACCACTCAATCCTGCCCCTGCTTTTCCTCTGCCTTCACCGTGATGGAAAACTGGCACCTGGCTTTTACTCCCAGGGCAGGAACACTCTCCTACTCTCCATCCCTGTCCAGCCCCTCATGTGAACATCAGGACAAAGCATCAGCATCAATGTTCCTGCTTCCTGGCCAGTACTTCAGGCTGAAATCATAGGCAGGCAATGCCACCAACTACCGATGGCCTGTGGCATCCAACTTCGCTGAGGTCAGGATACGAGTAAGGGGTTTGTTGTTCATCCTCACCTCCAACCTGGCTTTATAGAGATGGTCAATCAACTTATCCAGCGCAGCCCATTTCAGCACCAGAAACTTCAGGTTGTGCATGGAATAGTTTTTCTCAGAGGGTGACAGATTCCGGCTGACAAACACAACAGGCCTCCTGATACAGTCTCTCTTCTGGCATCTATATGCAGTATTGGGCATCTAAAAAAAGCGAGGACAGGTGCCTGGGTCAGCATCTCCTTCAACAACTGAAAGGCCTCTTCATATTTTGCATCTCACCTCACTCCAAAAGGCTCAGAAGAGCTAAAATACTCTTTATCCTCCTCTCCTTTTTCCCTCCTCCCTTTCTTCCCGGAGGGAGGGTAACTACACAGAAGCTGATTCAACGACTGACTCATTTTTGCATAGCGCTTCATGAACCTCCGATAGTAACCACAGAACCCAAGGACCAAGCAGAAGGAGCCTTGGCCATGTGGTCACCGCCTCTAGCTTAGACAGATCCGTACCTACCCCACACGTGAGACTATGTGCCCGGCATAGCTGACAGATGTCTTGCAGAACTGGAACTTGTCCATGGAGAGTTTTAACCCTTCAGCTTTCAAGCAGCCTGGCACCTTCAGTGGCCACACTTCATGTTCCTCCAAGGTGAACCCAAACACTACGAGGTCATCCAGATATACCAGTACCTCAAGCAAGTTCATATCACCCACCGTTTTCTCCATTACATGCTGTAAGGTCGCAGGAGCATCCTTTTGAACTGGAAGAATCCCAGTGATATGTTCTCTTTGTTGGCCTCACTCATGAGGGTCTGATAACACACTGAACCACTTCACAATAATCAGACAGGCCAGTGCATCTTCAATCCTTGGGACAGAATACTGGTCAGGGATGGTACGCCTGTTCAGAGTCCTATAGATCACACATCCGTACCTTCCCATTCTTCTTCCTGGTCACTACTACTGGGGATGCAGAGGGGCTTCTGGACTCGGAAATGATCCCAGCTTCCTTCAGCTTACGCAAATGCTGCCGAACATGATTCCATTTCTGCAGGGGCCAGACACCGCCACCTTTCTCTGAATGGGGTATCCACAGTCACCTGGATAGTGTGGCGAGTGCTCTTGGACCATCCCACACCAAACTTATCAGTAGAAAAGACACCTTCCAGCTTCAACAACTTCTCTATCAACCTCTTCTTCCAACCCGCAGGTACTGGGGAGTCCACAAAGTTGAATGACTCAGCAATCAACTTTCCCATTTTCAAAGAGAGTTTCTCCCAGCTTGTCTCACAGGGCAAAAGCAAGAGTAAATCTGCAGATGCTGGAAATCCAAGTGACACACACAAGATGCTGGAAGAGCTCAGCAGGCCAGGCAGCATCTATGGGAAAAACTACAATCAAAGGGTCTCAGCCCAAAATGACAACTGCACTTTTTTTCCATAGATGTTGCCTGGCCTGCTGAGTTCCTCCAGCATTTTATGTGTGCTGCTCAATGTTTCTTGCTTTCTTTTCTTTATCAATTTTTTATTAATTAAAAAAGTACATATATATATAAACAAGAGGAGAACTATCTCAAATATCTATATGAATAACAATTCATAAAAAAGGTAAAATAAACATTATCAAGATCATACATAGTATTAATCTAAGAGTATAAAATAAAAAATAAGAAAACCGATTCTCCTCTTATCATACCATGAAAAGAAGAAAAAAGATAAAGAAACTTTTATAATTTTATATACATAAAAAACCCCACTAAACAAAAAAAAACTAAAAAAAGAAAAAGAGGAAAAAAGGGACTGGGCAGCTCATACTGAGAGTAAAAGCAAAAAAAAAGAGAAACTTTCTGATCAATTCCAAAGTTTCGAGAAAGTAACTGGAAAAGCAATAAATCAAACCATCTGAAAATAATGAATAAAAGGTTGCCAGGTTTCTTGTATCAAATGTCCGACTTCTTATTTTCTCTGAACTTAGATAGGGTGCAATGGAGGAAAGCCAATAAAAACAGTAGGTGGATTAGAGTCATTTAAGCAAAATGGCTCCCCAGCCCCAGCAGAAACAGGAATATATCTTGAACTGTATCAAGGTGATGACGGGCACAAATAGATGAAGTATTTACCAAATGAAAAATTTTATCCCATTGATTATCTGAAAGTGACTCTTGAAATTCCAATTCCACACAGCTTTAATTTTATCATTAGATAACATTTGCAAATTCAATAACTATTTATAAATTACAGTTATCAGTCCTTTTTGAAACAGTTTAACCTGAAAATGAGTATCTATTATATTGGGCGAATAAGCAGAGGGAAAATTTGGAAGTAAATTACGTAGAAAATTCCCAATTTGTAAATATCTAAAACAGTGTGCATTAGTTAAGTCATATTCGTCCATTAACTGAGTGAAAGACATTACATAATCCCCAACAAAAGAAGGGATTGCTTGGAATACATATAAGAACTTTGGCAACACTATCATTTTAACAGCATTAATTTGACCAATTAATGATAATGTCATAGGAGACCATTTAGAAAATATTTGTTGTGCGTATTGAATTAATGGAAGAAAGTTATATTTATACAGGTCCTTAAAATTTTTGGTAATTTTAATACCAAGATAAGTAGTTATTTTTAGCAATGTTAAAAGGAATTTGATCATATTGATCCAAGTAGTTATTAACAGGAAATAACTCATTTCTGTGCAAATTAAATTTATATCCAGAAAAACTACTAAATTCAGAAAATATAGATAACATAGCAGGAATAGATTTCTTAGGATCTGAAATATAAACTAACAAGTCATCTGCATACAACAAAACCTTATGCACTTTATCTCCTCTCTTAATACCTTGAACCTTGTTGGAGTCCTGAAGAGCAAAAGCAAGAGGTTCTGAAGCCAGGTTGAATAACAGCGGACTAAGAGGAAAACTCTGCCAGGTACCTGTGTATAGACTAAAATAAGAAGATTTTTGATTGTTAGTTTTAACTGCCACCATCGAAGCTTGATAGATTAGCTTAATCCAGGAAATAAAACCTGGACTAAAATTAATTATTTCTAAAACCTCAAATAAATAGGACCATTCTACCCTATCAAAGGCTTTCTCTGCATCAAGGGAAACAACACTTTAAGATTCTTTAGATAGAGAGGAATGAATATCATTCAATACTCCCAGAGTATTAAAATATGAATATCTATTCTTGATAAATCCAGTTTGATCCTTAGAAATAACCTTAGGTAAAATAATTTCGAGCCTGTTAGCCAAAATCTTAGAAATAATTTTAGAATCCACATTTAATAAGGAAATTGGTCTGTAAGAGGCACATTCAGATATTTTTTTTTTCTTTTTGGGGAATTAATGACATTGATGCCTCACAGAAAGTTTTTGGGAAGGTCCCAGAGGATATAGAATCAGAAAAAATTTGGCATAAATGAGGTGTAAGTATTTCAGTAAATGTCTTAAAAAATTCTACCATAAATCCATCCAGTCCTGGAGCATTACCTGACTGAAAAGAGGATATAGCCCTTGCTACTTCCTCTCATTTAATAGGTGCATCTTATGTATTCATATCTTGAATAGAAATGTTGGGTATATTCAATCTTTGCAGGAATCTATTCATAAAAGTAGTGTTGTCTGGAAAATCAGATTTACAAAGGTTAGAGTAAAAATCCAAAAATACCTTAATAATTTCCTGACTATCTGTCATTTCAGTTCTATCAGTTCTTCGTATTTTCAAAATCTGCCTTCAAGCCATAGTTGTTTTAAGTTAACTAGTCAACAATTTACCTGACTTATCTCCATGTATATAAAATTGACTTTTAGATTTCAAAAGTTGCTGTTCAATGGGAAAAGTCAAAAGCAGATCATGCTGTGTTTGAAGTTTCACCCTTTCCTTATATAAATCTTCAGTAGGTGATACTGAATAAACTTTATCTATTTCTTTAATCCTGTTAGTAATCACTAAAAGATCCACTTTAGTTTTCCCTCTTAAAGCTACTGAATATGAAATTATCTGTCCCCTAAGAAAAGATTTCATCACATCCCAAATACCCAAATTTGACATATCCTCAGTTGTATTTAATTCAAAAAATAAGGAAATTTGCTCTTTAATAAAACTTACAAGTGCTGAATCATGCACCAATGTAGCAGTAAATCTCCACTGAGATGCATTCTGTATATTATCAGGGAACTTTAGTATTAGTTTTGTGGGCGCATGATTGGACAACACAATAGTGTCATACATACAGTCAGCAACAAAAGGCATCGATAGAGTATCCAACAAAAGACAATCAATTCTTGAATATTTATGATGTACATGTGAAAAAAAAGAAAAATCCTTATTTTTAGGATGGAGAAATCTCCAAATATCGACCAAATTGTATTCTAGTAAAAAGGAATGAATACAGGTTGCACCCTTAATAGGGAGCCACGGATTGGTTGATGACCTATCAAATGAAGGATTGAGACAACAGTTGAAGTCACCACCCATGATCAACTTATATGCATTTAAATTTGGCAATGCAGAGAATAACCTCTTAAAAAATTCAGGGCTATCTACATTAGGTGCATGCACACAGACCAAAGCCACCTTTTGACCATATAACAAACCAGTAACAATTAAGTATCTTCTAATTGAATCAGTTACAGTATTAAAATGTACAAAAGGGATTTAAAAATTAATAAAAATAGATACCCCTCTAATTTTAGTTACTGATGAAGAATGAAACTGAGAGCCCCTCCAAAATTTAAAAAAACCCTATGGATATGGATCTCTTATGCAAAAATAATATCAGCTTGAAGTGTTTTTAATTTCTTAAAGTTTTTTTATGCTTAATAGGTTGGTTCAAGCCATTCAGGTTCCAAGAAATTATAATAATTGTATTAACATCTATAATAAGGCTTTAACTTAAAGTTTTATAAAATAATTTAGTGCACCGACACAGGCCAAACTGCAGGGAAGAACAAATTATGGATTCGATCAGAGAGAAAAAAAAACAACATGATTGATAGGAAAACCTCTCAGGACTGCCCAGTCGAAAAAGCCTAAACTAATAGTCCCACCCCTCTCCCCCCCCCCCCACAAAAGCCAGAAAACCATCCAAGAGGCGGACAGCATGCTAAACTAAACTCCCTAAGCCCTTTGCCTCCAATAGGCAGACTCATTTTTTTAAAGTTATACACTGACACCACTGACAAAAGACACAACAAAGAAATAACCAGATTCCAAATATTTTGATATTATGTCTAACAAAGGTTAGAACATAGTTATCAGTGGCCATCTTAAATTCTTTCTGTTTCTTTTTAAATCTTTTTATTAATTTTAAACAAACATAAATGAAACATGAATAGAGAATTTGAGAGTACATAATTAATAGGTTAAGTATACATTCAAATAGATGATAATCCATATATAATAACCTCCCAAACTCATAGTAATTACAAAAAAAGGAGTAAATAAAAAAAACCCCAAAAAGAAAAAAAACCTAACCAACATGGGCCATTGCATTATGTCAAATATACACAGTAGCGTCAATAACTCCACACCTCCATCCAAATAATTAAGGATAATAGAAGTAAGGTTTAGGAAAAGTCAGTTTAACTCATATGAAAATGTTGAATAAATGGTCTCCAAGTTTCTTCAAATTTAGCTGAAGGATCAAAAACAACACTTCTAATTTTTTTCTAAGCTCAAACAAGAGATAGTTTGAGAAAACCACTGAAATATAGTTGGAGGATTAATTTCTTTCCAGTTCAATAGGATAGATCTTCTTGCCATTAATGTAACAAATGCAATCATCCGTCGAGCTGAGGGGGTAAACAACTATTATCCACCATTGGTAAACCGAAAATTGCAGTAATTGGATGCGGTTGCAATTTGATGCTCAGAACTGTTGAAATAATACCAAAAATATCTTTCCAATAATTTTGCAAACAAGGGCAAGACCAAAACATGTGGGTCAATGAAGCAACTTCAGAATGACATCTGTCACAGGTTGGATTAACATAATAATAAAATCGAGCAAGTTTATCTTTGGACATGTGAGCCCTATGTACAACCTTAAATTGTATTAGGGCATGTTTAGCACAAATAGAAGAAGAATTAACTAATTGTAAAATTTTCTCCCACTGCTCAGTGGGTATAAGACAATGAAGTTCTTTTTCCCATTCCTTCTTAATTTTTTTCTGATACTTCTGGCTGTATTTTCATGATCATATTATAAATGATGGCTACTAAACCCTTCTGGCAAGGATTCAGAGCTAAAATATTTTCAGTAATATCCGTTGGACATAATTTCGGAAAAGACTTTAACATATTATTCAAGAAATTTCTGACTTGCAAATATCTAAGAAAATGAGCTTTAGGTAAATTATATTTATTAGATAGCTGTTCAAAGGACATAAAACTGTTATCTAAAAATAGATCACGAAAGCATGTTATACTTTTTGTTTTCCATAATACAAAGGCTTGATCCATAAAAGAGGGCTGAAAAAAAAAGTTAGATATAATAGGGCTTGATAAGATAAACTTATTCAAGCCAAAAAATTTACAAAATTGAAACCATATTCGCAGTGTCTGTTTAACTATAGGATTAGTTATTTGTTTATTCAATTTAGATAAAGAAAAAGGAAGTGAAAATCCTAAAATTGAAAACAACAAAAAGTCTTGTACAGATTTACATTCCAAATTTACCCATTGTGGGCAAGATGCTATAATCGATTCTTGTGTCCAAAATATTAAATATTGAATAGTAACTGCCCAATAGTAAAATCTCAGGTTTGGCAAAGCCAAACCACCCTCCTTCTCAGGCTTCTGTAAATACTTTTTGCTTCGTCTAGGATTTTTATTCTGCCACACATACGAGGATATTTTGGAGTCAATAATATCAAAAAAAGATTTAGGAATAAAAATTGGTAATGCTTGGAATAAATATAAAAATTTGGGTAATACTATCATCTTAATAGCATTAACTTGACCAACCAATGACAGAGATAATGGGGACCACCTGGTGACAAGTTGCTTACTTTGGTCAATTAAAGGTAAAAAATTAAATTTAAATAAATCCTTATGTTTCTTGGTAATTTTAATACCCAAATAAGTAAAATGATCTGTGACAACTTTAAATGGTAAGTGTTTATAAATTGGAACTTACATATTTAATGGAAATAATTCACTCTTATTAAAATTCAGTTTGTAACCAGAAAAACTACTGAACTGAGAAAGCAAGGACGAAATAGCAGGAATAGATCTCTCAGGGTCAGATATGTATAGTAACAAATCATCAGCATATAATGATAACATAAGTCCCTTCCCCATGGGTAATACCCAAAATATTAGGTGATTCACGAACGGCAATAGCTAAAGGTTCCAAAACAATGTCAAATAGTAAAGGACTTAAAGGACAGCCTTGCCTTGTACCATGGAATAACTGAAAAAAAGGAGATCTTTGATTATTGGTAAAAACCGAAGCCAAAGGTTTATAATATATTAATTTAATCCATGATATAAATTTCAAACTAAAATTAAGATGCTGCAACGTATTAAATAAATATGGCCATTCAACTCTGTCAAACGCTTTTTCAGCATCTAAGGAAATGACACATTCTGGTATTTTGGATGAAGGAGTATAAATAATATTAATTAATTTTCTGATGTTAAAAGATGAATAACGGTTTTTAATAAATCCAGTCTGATATTCAGAGATAATTTGAGGTAATATGTTATCTAATCTAGTGGCCAAAATTTTGCTAAAAATCTTAGAGTCCATATTCAGCAAGGATATAGGCCGATAGGATGCACATTCAGTGGGGTCTTTATCTTTTTTAAGAATTAAAGAAATAGAGGCATCATAAGAAGATTGTGGCAATTTACCTACAATTAACACATCTTTAAAAATTTTACAAAGCCAAGGAGAGAGTATGGAGGAAAAGGATTTAAAAAATTCTGCAGTATAACCATTCGGACCAGGGGCTTTACCTGAATTCATTGAAAAAATAGCTTCTTTTATTTTGTTTTCCATAAAAGGTGCTTCTAGAAATACACTATCTTCTGTTGTTAATTTTGGGATATTCAATTTTCTTAAAAATTCATCCATTATAGAAGAATCCTCAGCAAATTCTGATTGCTATAAAGAATTATAAAAATCTTGAAAGGCTTTATTTATCTCTTTATGATCAATCGTCAAAGTGCCATCTCGTTTACAAATCTTAGTAATTTGTTGTTTAACCGAAGCAGTTTTCAATTGATTCACCAATAATTTGCCAGATTTATCTCCATGTACATAGAACTGGGTTCTAGATTTAATTAACTGATTTTCAATCCAAGAGCATAATAACAAACTATGTTCCATTTGAAGTTCAACTCTTTCTTTATAAAGTTCCTTCCTGGGGGTCACTGAACAAATCTTACCAATTGCTTTAATTTTATCAACCAATGTTAATATTTCAGAATTAGTTCATTTCCTAACTCCAGCAGAGTATGAAATGATCTGTCCGCGAATAAATGCTTTAAAAGTGTCCCATAAAGTTCCACTAGAGATCTCTGCTGTAGAATTTGTTGAAAAAAACAAATCAATTTGTTGTTTAATAAAATTAATAAAGTCTGAGTCCTGCAATAAAGTAGAGTTGTACCTCCAAGATTTGGCATTAGAAGATGAATCCATTGTCTTAATAGATAGCTTCAAAGGTGCATGGTCAGAAATGGTAATGGAATCATATTTACAATCGATAACATCTGTAAGTAAACGGTGATCAATGAAAAAGTAATCAATTCTTGAATAATTATGATAAACATGAGAAAAGTATGAACATTCTTTGTCATTGGGGTGTAAAAAATGCCAAATTTCAGAAATTGCTGAATCAACCATAAAGGAATTAATAAGAGAGGCCGATTTATTCGGAGGAGCTTGGGTGGGCTTAGATCTATCCATCGAAGGGTTTAAACAACAGTTAAAATCCCCACCTATTGTCAGCATGCACTGATTCAAATTAGGAAAGGATGTAAATAGACACTTAAAAATTTCAGGCAATCAGTGTTTGGAGCATAAACATTAACTAAAACAACTTTTTGGTTAAAAAGTTAACCAGTAATAAGCAAAAATCTACCTTGTGGGTCCGAAATTGTTTCATAGTGTATAAAGGAGGTTGGAGAATCTATAAAAATGGAAACGCCTCTTACTTTGGCTTGAGAATTCGAGTGGTACTGTTGGTCCTTCCAAAACCTAAAAAAGCATTGACTATCCACCTTCCTCACATGAGTCTCTTGTACAAAGACAATATTAGCATTCATTCTGTGGAATACTTTGAATATTTTTTTCCATTTGATCAGATGATTTAAACCATTAGTATTCCAAGAAACAAAATTAATAATCTTATCTATATTGCCAATATTTATTACAATTAACACATAAGGTTAAAAAAAAGATGAACTCATGAATCCAGAAGAGGGAAGTAAGTTCAAGGAGGAACCGGAAGTCATGACACTGTAACCATTTTTGTAGTTTCGAGTCAGCCCATGAAGTAAAACTAAGCGTGAAGCAAGCAAAAAGAAAGCTTCCCCCTCTCCACTCTCAAAACCCCAGGAAAATAGCCAAGAAAAGACAAGCAGGCAATCTAATACTAAATTTACCCCCATGTCTCAAGACAGCAACTCAAACAAAAAAGTAAAAGAAAGATACAAACCATCCATATTTTAAGAAAGGGTTAGTATGACAAAGATTAAACTATAAAATTAGTATTATAACCATATAACATATAACCATATAACAATCACAGCACGGAAACAGGCCATCTCGGCCATCCTAGTCCGTGCCAAACTCTTAATCTCACCTAGTCCCACTGGCCCGCACTCAGCCCATAACCCTCCACTCCTTTCCTGTCCATATACCTATCCAATTTTACCTTAAATGACACAACTGAACTGGCCTCTACTACTTCTACAGGAAGCTCATTCCACACAGCCATCACTCTCTGAGTAAAGAAATATTCCCTCATGTTTCCCTTAAACTTCTGCCCCCTAACTCTCAAATCATGTCCTCTCGTTTGAATCTCCCCTACTCTCAATGGAATTCAGCCTATTCACGTCAACTCTATCTATCCCTCTCAAAATTTTAAATACCTCGATCAAATCCTCCCTCAACCTTCTACACTCCAATGAATAGAGACCTAACTTGTTCAACCTTTCTCTGTAACTTAATTGCTGAAACCCAGGTAACATCCTAGTAAATTGTCTCTGCACTCTCTCTAATTTATTGATATTTTTCCTATAATTCGGAGACCAGAACTGCACACAATATTCCAAATTTGGCCTTACCAATGCCTTGTACAATTTTAACATTACATATTACATACATTTTATATATATAAAACAAAAGGATTTGAAAAAAAGAAAAAAAACTAAAATGTTAAAACCCATAAATGGATAATATTGTATTAGTATTTTAAAAGAAAGTCCTTAAACTTATTCAGACACATCAAAACGGATGTGACGTATCCGAGCACTAAGGTCTTTGGGGAAAAGAAATGACATCTTAGAAAAGTTTTTATTAAAAAAAACCTTAATATTTAAGCGTTAAAATATAAAAAAGTATATATGAACTTAAAAGAAAAACCTAATGAGTTACTTTCAGAACTGACAGAATAATAATGTAGGAAGAACGAACTCAGGATAAACCAAAAAAGGTGGACCTTTACCGTGTGTAAGAAATACACTGTTAGCCATCACATAAAAAATCATCAAGTTATAATCTATAGAGTAATTATTAAATTAGTCAACTCATAAAAAAAGTACTATTCTTCAAGGAATCTTTGAGCATCCGCTGGAGATTTGAACAGCCGATAAGTCCCATCTTTGAGAGTAACTCTCAATTGTGCTGGAAATAACAGCGCTTGCTTGTAGCCTTTCTGATGAATTTCCGACATAACTGATTTAAAAGCCATTCTTGCCCTTAAAACTTCGGGACTATAGTCTTCCAGAATACGAAATTTGAAATTTTGAAAGCTGATCATACCCTTTTTCCGGGCAGCCCGAATCAAACGTTCTTTGGTATAAGGATAATGAATCCGGAGAATCACTGGTTGTAGTTTCGTACCTGGAGCTGGTTGAAAATGAGAAATGCGATGTGCACGGTCGATTATTGGAGGGGTATCCAGTACTTCTGAGCCAAAGACGTCCATTAAAAAATTAGAGAAAAATACAGTGAGATCACCGTTCTCAAAATTTTCCGGAAGCCCAATTATCCAGAGGTTTTGTCTTCGAGAGCGGTTTTCAAGATCAGTGATTTTAGATTTATAACGATCCAGTAGTTGAAAAGTCGAAGCTTGCTGTTGTTGCAAAGTTTCAATTTTGCGATCTCTCTGGCGAGTGGCATCTTCAAGAACTAAAATACTTGCTTGTTGTTGTGAATCCAGCGCAAGTGATTGAAGTTTTGCATCGACTGTCTTTAAAATTTCATCGAGAGCCGAAAGCTTTGGGGTTAATTTATTCTCCAGTTTTTCCAGTCTCTCGTCCATAAATTTTGCAATTGCTTCCAAAGTTAATGGTTCTGTCGTCTGTTTCGATTCCTTAGGTTCTCATGGTTTAGACATTTTAACGAGTTGAAAATGATTCAAACAGTTGAAAAAGATTTCATAAGTATGAACCCCTTTAGAATAGGTATAAAAGATCAATTAGGGGGTGTTTGTAAGTAGA
Organism: Hypanus sabinus; assembly: GCF_030144855.1. NCBI lineage: Eukaryota > Metazoa > Chordata > Chondrichthyes > Myliobatiformes > Dasyatidae > Hypanus > Hypanus sabinus. The sequence continues at coordinate 192,171,394 of NC_082708.1, forward strand.
AAAAAGTAAAAGGATTGGAGCGAAGCCTAAAACAGTTTCACTCCATAAGCACCATCTTGAGACCTCATCTTAAATTCATTGAATAAAAATTGATCAAATATTCATAAAAGATAGATCCAACCAAATAATATGTTACGATTGGTGTTAAACTCTTACAAATCCTAAAGAAAAAAAGAAAACAGCCAAAACAATGTCTGGGCAGACATAGAACATAGATTTAACTTTGAACGATCCAGCTACAAATGACTCTCAACTAAGGATTAAGTGGTGGAGCTGCTTACAAGACAAGCTTGAACTCCTTTATAAATTTCCAAGCATCTTCTGGGGAGTCAAGCCGTTTTAGGGCAAGAGTTAGGTGGAGAGATTAACAATGTTACTTGAACAATGCCAAATACAAGTTCTAAAGGGCTAAAGCCGAGGAATCCCTGTACTGATTCTCTCACTGCAAATAAAAGTAAATTAACTCCCTCATCCCAATCCTTCTCATTTTCAATACAGAATGTCTTAATCATGGTTTTAAGGGTAGAATAGAATCTCTCCAAGGCCCCGTGTGATTCTGGATGGTATGCAGATGATGTAATTTGCAGATGACCACACCTGCAATAGGTGCATCCAGCTGCAGCTCCTATCAGCCCGAGTTAGGGAATTGGAGCTGGAGCTGGATGAACTACGGATCATTCGGGAGGCAGAGGCAGAGATAGATAAGAGTTATCGGGAGGTAGTCACACCAAAAAGACAGGAGGTAGGAAAGTAGGTGACATTCAAGAGAGGCAGGGGGAGTAGACAGAGAGAGAAGAGCACCCCTGTGGCCATTCCCATCAAAAATAAGTATACCGTTTTGGATACTGTTGGTGGGGATGACCTACCAGGAACAAGCTGCAGTGGTCCTGTCTCTGGCACTGAGATTGGACCCTCAACTAGGAAAGGGAGGAGGGAAGAGAAGAGAGCGATATTGATAGGGGATTCTATAGTCAGGGGGGCGGATAGGAGATTTTGTGGGGAAGATCGGGAGTCTCAGATGGTATGTTGCTTCCCTGGTGCTGGGGCCCAGGACATCTCAGATCGGGTGCAGGTTATTCTCGAGAGGGAGAGCAAGAATCCAGTTGTGGTCCATGTAGGGACCAATGACAAGGGTAGGATGAGTGAGGGGGTCCTGCGTAGGGAGTTCAGGGAGTTAGGTGCGAAGCTGAAGAGCAGGGCCTCCAGGGTAACAATCTCAGGATTGCTACCTGTGCCACGTGCGAGTGAGGCAAGGAACAGAAGGATTATACAGATTAATACGTGGCTGAGAGGATGGTGCAGGAGGGAGGGCTTCAGGTTTGTAGATAATTGGGCTTTGTTCCAGGGAAGGTGGGATCTGTTCCGAAGGGACGGTTTGGAGTGGTACTAACATTCTTGCAGGAAAGTTTGCTAGTGCTTCTTGGGGGGGGGTTTAAACTAAATTTGCAGGGGGTGGGGCTCCAGAATGTGAGAGAGGATAGCGAGAGGAAGAATAAAGGACAGGTGGGGACTACACGGTTCCAGAATATTAAGTGTGTAGTAGAGAAAGGTGAGGCGGAACAAGTGATAAGGAGGACACATGTACAGAGGGATGGTCTGACGGAACATGGAGTTAAATGTGTTGAAAGAATAAGTAAATTTAGGAAGGACAACAAAATTCTAGGGGCATGTAGCCCAATGGGAGTTCGGGGAGCTGGGTTAAGCACAATAGGTAGTGATTTAAACAGAAAGAGGAGAAATGGGCTAAAAATTCTATATCTGAATGCACGAAGTGTCAGAAATAAGGCGGATGAGCTTGAAGCTCAGGTGCGAATGGGTAACTATGATGTTGTTGGGATAACAGAGACATGGCTGCAGGGAGATCAGACCTGGGAAATGAATGTACAAGGGTATACATGCTATCGTGGGGACAGAAATGTGGGCAGAGGGGATGGGGTGGCCCTGTTGGTGAGAAATGAGATTCAGTCATTTGTAAGGGGGGGACATAGGGTCAGGAGAAGTAGAGTCTGTGTGGATAGAACTGAGGAACAGTAAGGGCAAAAGGACCCAAATGGGTGTTGTCTACAGGCCACCAAACAGTAGCATGGATATTGGGTGCAAGTTGAATAGGGAGTTAACATTGGCATGTGGCAAAGGTAATGTTGCAGTAGTTATGGGGGATTTCAACATGCAGGTGAACTGGGAGAATCAGATTGGTGCTGGACCACAGGATAGGGAGTTTGTAGAGTGCCTACAGGATGCATTCTTGGAACAGCTTGTACGAGAGCCGACCAGGGACAAGACTATTCTGGATTTAGTGTTAAGTAATGAACAGGATTTGATAAGTGATCTTGCAGTAAAGGAGCTATTAGGAGGTAGTGATAATAATATGATAAGTTTTTATCTGCAATTTGAGAAGGATAAGGGCAGCTCAGAGGTGTCAGTGTTGCAGTTGAACAGGGGAAACTATGGAGCCATGAGGGAGGAGCTGGCCAAAGTTGACTAGATAGATAGCCTAGCAGAAAAGACAGTGGAACAGCAATGGCAGGTATTCTTGGGAATAATGCACAAGGTGCAAAATCAGTTTATCCCCCAGAGAAGGAAGGATTCAAAGGGGGGAAAGGGGCCACAGTGGTTGACAAAGGAAGTCAGAGATTGCATAGCATTAAAAAATAGGAAGTATGACAGAGCTAAGGTGAGTGGGAGGACAGATGATTGGGAAATTTTTAAGGAACAACAGAACTTAACTAAGAAGGCAATATGGGGAGAAAAAAATGAGGTATGAACGCAAGCTAGCCAGGAATATAAAGGAAGATAGCAAAAGCTTTTTTAGGTATGTGAAGAGAAAGAAAATAGTTAAGAACAATGTTGGGCCCTTGAAGAATGAATTGGGTGAAATTATTATGGGAAACAGAGAAATGGCAGAAGAATTTAATGAGTAGTTTAGATCTGTCTTCACTAGGGAAGACACAAGCAATCTCCCAGATGTATGGATGGGCCAAGGACATAGGGTAACAGAGGAAATGAAGCAGATTGACATTAGAAAGGAAACAGTGATGAGTAGACTGATGGGACTGAAGGCTGACAAATCCCCAGGTCCAGATGGTCTGCATCCTAGGGTACTAAAGGAAGTGGCCCTGGAAATAGTGGATGCATTGGTAATCATTTTCCAATGTTCCTTAGGTTCAGGATCAGTTCCTGAGGATTGGAGAATGGCTAATGTTATCCCACTTTTTAAGATAAGAGGGAGGGAGAAAACAGAGAACTATCGACCTGTCAGCCTGACATCGGTAGTGGGGAAGATGCTAGAGTCCATTATTAAGGATGAAATAGTGGCATATCTAGATAGCAGTGATAGGATTGGGCTGAGCCAGCATGGATTTACCAAGGGTAAATCATGCTTGACTAATCTGTTGCAGTTTTTCGAGGAAGTAACCAGGAAGTTAGACGGGGGAGATCCAGTGGATGTAGTGTACCTCGATTTTCAGAAGGCATTTGAGAAGGTCCCACATAGGAGATTGGTGGGTAAAATCAAAGCTCAGGGCATTGGGGGGAAGACATTGACATGGATAGAAAACTGGTTGGCAGATAGAAAGCAAGAGGTAACGGTGAATGGGTGTTTCTCGGAATGGCAGGTGGTGACTAGTGGGGTGCCACAGGGCTCGGTATTGGGACCACAGCTATTTACCATTTACATCAACGATTTAGATGAAGGCATTGAGAATAACATCAGCAAATTTGTTGATGATGCTAAGCTGGGTGGCAGTGTGACATATGATGAGGATGTTAGGAGATTTCAGGGTGACTTGGATAGGCTGGGTGAGTGGGCAGATACTTGGCAGATGACGTTTAATGTGAATAAGTGTGAGGTTATCCACTTTGGGAGTAAGAACAGGAAGGCAGATTATTATCTGAATGGTGTAGAGTTAGGTAAGGGAGAAATACAATGAGATCTAGGAGTCCTTGTTCATCAGTCACTGAAGGTGAATGAGCAAGTGCAGCAGGCAGTGAAGAAGGCAAATGGAATGTTGGCCTTTATTACAAAGAGAATTGAGTACAAGAGCATGGAAATCCTCTTGCATTTGTACAGAGCCCTAGTGAAACCACACCTAGAGTATTGTGTACAGTTTTGGTCTCCAGGGTTAAGGAAGGACATCCTGGCTGTAGAGGAAGTGCAGCGTAGATTCACGAGGTTAATTCCTGGGACGTCTGGACTGTCTTACGCAGAGAGGTTAGAGAGACTGGGCTTGTACATGCTGGAATTAAGGAGATTGAGAGGAGATCTGATTGAAACATATAAGATTATTAAGGGATTGGACAAGATAGAGGCAGGAAATATGTTTCAGATGCTGGGAGAGTCCAGTACCAGAGGGCATGGTTTAAGAATAAGGGGTAGGTCATTTAGAACAGAGTTAAGGAAAAACTTCTTCTCCCAGAGAGTTGTGGGGGTGTGGAATGCACTGCCTCGAAAGGTAATGGAGGCCACTTCTCTGGATGCTTTCAAGAAGGAGCTAGATAGATATCTGATGGATAGGGGAATCAAGGGATATGGGGACAAGGCAGGAACCGGGTATTGATAGTAGATGATCAGCCATGATCTCAAAATGGCAGTGCAGGCTCAAAGGGCCAAATGGTCTACTTCTGCACCTATTGTATATTGTAATTTGTTTAGCTCCTGGTTCATAAACTATCTGCTGGAATACTCCTGACGTAAAAGTACTTCCTTGATCAAACTGAATTTTTTTAGGCAAACCAAATAAAGTGAAGAACCTCATGAGAGCTTTTGACACAGCTTTGGCATTTATATTTCTGAGAGGTCTTGCCTCGGGAAATCTGGAGGCTGTACACATTATAGTTCACAAATACTGATGGCTAGCTTTAGTCTTTGGCAATGGGCCAACACGATCCACAATAACTTTTGAAAAGTGTTCACCAAATGCAGGAATAGGCTGCAGTGGGGCCACTGGGGTGACCTGATTAGTTTTACCCACAATCTGACAAGTGTGACAAGTCCTGCAAAAGGTTGCAACATCTTTCCTGAAACTGGGCCAGAAGAATTGTTTCAAAACTTTGTTCTCAGTTTTATTCACACCTAGATGGCCATCCAAGGTCTCACTATGGGCTAAAGTTAGAATCTCATTCCTATAGACTTTAGGAGCTACAACTTGGTAAACAATTGCCCACTCCTCACTTGCGGGTATCTCAGGTAGTCTCCACTTCCTCATTAACACTCCATCTTTGATATAATACCCAACTGGCACTTTCTCAATCTTTTTCTCTTAAAGCTTCAATCTCAGGGTCTTTGCTCTGTTCTGCTATAAACTTTGTTCTGTTCTGCTTTGTCTAGACAGAGACAGATCTTTATTATCAAATTTAATACCTGGATCCTGGTGAAACAATGAAGGCAGAAAAGTCCCTGACAAGTCATCAAAACCTAAATCCCAATTTTGGCTATCATGGGTATCAGAATCATGCTGCACAGAACTATTTGCATTGGCTGACTTCTTAACCGTATTTCAAGTTGTCACGTACCCATCACCGGGTTAAAGAACCAGCAGAAATGGAAAACACATTGGAGTGTGGTATTGCTATAAACTAATAGTGTTTATTAGTAAACTACGCAATACGGTACTATAAATGCAAATATATCAAACAGGTTAGCAATGATATACATATATATGTGTGGAAAAAAAACAAAACTAGGCTCTTTCAAACCCAGTGGTGAATGAATAGAGTCTTACGATGGTGAAGTGAGTTCAGTTCGGTTCGAGGTAATTATTTGAGTAACGTTGGAGAGAGAGAGAGAGGTGAGCTGATGCCGTCAATCTTCCCATTGTCTTCCGAAATCCTGTTGTAGTCATCGACTATGACCATAACACATTCTTCAGTGGTGGAATTATCACCCAGGCGAGGGTGGACACACAAATAATTCCCCACCGGTTGCTCCTTTCACACTGTGAACTACTGATCGATTTCCCCGAATCAATCCTCCAAAACCCCACCTTCACATGGGTGCACAAAGCTCGTTCAGTGTCCGAACCTGTGTGTCTCGTGGTGTCTCTCCCTGTGTCCCAGCAGACCTGGCTTTTATCTCCACGTGTTGGACACCAGCTGTCCATCAACCTGCTCTGCCCTCCTCTCTCTGTAAGAACCTTACAAGCAGGCAAGTGACCTCAGGGAAAGGTAAACAAGCTGGCAGAGAACCATAACATCAATCTTTCAAGCAGTTTCTGTCTCTCTCTCTCTCTCTCTCTCTCTCTCTCCTTTAATAACAAGGTCTCTGTGTTGGACACCTCTCTCTCTCTCTCTCTCTCTCTCTCTCTCTCTCTCTCTCTCTCTCTCTCTCTCTCTCTCTCTCTCTCTCTCTCTCTCTCTCTCTCTCTCTGTAACAGCTCAGTGTCCAAAAGTCAGTCTCATTCTCCCAACATTTTAAAGTGATTTTCCACAGAAAATATGAACCCTAGGTGTATATAACAGAGTTACTGCACAGGAGGGATAAATGTTCGAATCCATCTTTGAATCATCAGTGGTTGGCTTAGTTGTCAGCTGCACTGCAGGAACAACTTTACCTCCTGCCTGGGCATTCCCTAACAACAAAGAAACACCATCCACCAGTAAACTGGGCTGTAGTCTGTCTTAATCTGTCCTGAAACTAACTCTGACTTCAAAATCACCTTATGCAGAGGTACAGAAACAACATTGCCTCCAATATCTTTGATAAGATTTACTTCACCCATGGCAGACTTATCACTAAACTCCAGAACACTGCCTAAAATAAGAGATTGAGAAACCCAAGTATCTTGAAGAATTTTCACTGGTACCGGGGTTGACCCTTCATTTACTGAAACAAACCCATCTGACGTAAAATGAAAGAAATGTTCAGACCCCTGGGGGCTTATGGACGTTTCAACACGTTAAACACAGGCACCTGGAAATACCTCCTTTTCCTTCTTCTTCTTTAAGAGGCAACAGTTAGCCGTAACATGACCAGGTCTCCTACAACGGTGACAAGTAGGACCAGAATGTTTCTTCTTTAGTTGCTTCCCTTCATCCTTACTTTTATCACGAGTCCCAGATTTGATTTCTGGTTTACCATGCTTATCCATGCTACTCTTTTGGAAGGCCTTACTCGGGGTAAACTTAACTTGTCTGCTAATTTAGCAGACTCTTGCAATGTGGCAGCGTCCTTTTCATCTAAGTATGTCTTTAGGTCATTAAGGATGCACCTTTTAAATTCTTCAATTAAAACCACCTCTTTCAAGTTGTTAAAGTCACCATCCGCATTTTTAGACGTCCACCGTCACTCAAAACACAGACTTCTCAGAAGCCAATTCCACCCGAGTCTGGTTCACAGGTTTCTGCAAATTCCTAAACCTTTGTCTATAGGCTTCTGGAACCAGTTCATTGGCTTTATGCACAGCCTGTTTCACTGTCTCATAATCAGCTGCATCTTCAGGACCGAATAAGTCTGTTGAGCCTTACCCTTAATTACACTCTGTAACAAGAGAGGGCAGTTCCAAATACACTATTGCGTGTCTGCCCGCGGCTCCCAATGGCGGTTCGAGTCCCACCTGTGCGGGCCGCCACACCTCCCTGCCCAGAAACATCCACCGGGGGAGTGGAGCCCCCAGTCTGTGTGCTTGCCTGGGTGGCCGGCCTCTCCGGCGCGGTGCGGGTACCCTCACCGGTTGCTCAATGTCCAAGTGCGCCGGTTTGAGGCGGTCCACGGTAAGAGTCTCTTCCCGGCCGCCCACCTCCACGACACACGTGGTTCCATTGTGCCGGATCACCCTGAAGGGTCCCTCGTACGGCCCACTGTAAAAGTGTAAAACATGCCCCTGCGAATAAAAACATACTCACAGTCTCATGCAGGTAGACTGGGGAGAATCAGAATGGTACCGGACCCTAAGAAAGGGAATTTGTGAGTGCCTCGAGATGGATGCTTAGAACAGCTTGTACTGGAACCTACCAGGGAGAAGGCAATTCTGGATTTAGTGTTGTGCAATAAACCGGATTTGATCAGGGTCCTCGAGGTAAAGGAGGTAGTGACCATAACCTACAATTTTAACCTACAATTTGAGAAGGAGAAGGGAAAATCGGATGGTGCTCAGTATTACAGTTGAACAAGGGAACTATGGAGCTATGAGGAGGGAGCTGGCCCAAAGTTCAATGGAACAATACCCTAGCAGGGAAGACAGTGGAACAAAAATGGCAGGTATTTCTGGGAATAATGCAGAAGGTGCAGGATCGGTTCATTCCAAAGAGGAAGAAAGATCCTAAGGGGAGTAAGGGGTGGCCGTGGCTGACGAGGGAAGTAAAGGGCAGTATTAAAATAAAAGAGAAGAAGTATAACATAGCAAGGATGAGCGGGAAACCGGAGGACTGGGAAGCTTTTAAAGAGCAACAGAAGATATTAAAAAAGGCAATACGCCAAGAAAAAATGAGGTACGAAGGTAAACTAGCCAAGAATATAAAGGAGGATAGTAAAAGCTTCTTTAGGTATGTGAATAGCAAAAAAATAGTTAAGACCAAAATTGGGCCATTGAAGACAGAAACAGGTGAATTTATTATGGGGAACAAGGAAATGGCAGACGAGTTGAACAGGTACTTTGGATCTGTCTTCACTAGGGAAGACACAAACAATCTCCCAGATGTAATAGTGGTCAAAGGAACTACGGTAAAGGATGAACTGAAGGAAATTTATATTAGGCAAGAAACGGTGTTGGATAGACTGTTGAGTCTGAAGGCTGATAAGTCCCCGGGACCTGATGGTCTGCATCCCAGGGTACTTATAGAGGTATCTCTAGAAATCGTGGATGCATTGGTAATCACTTTCCAAAGTTCTATAGATTCAGGAACAGTTCCTGCGGATTGGAGGGTGGCTAATGTTGTCTCACTTTTCAAGAAAGGAGGGAGAGAGAAAACAGGGAATTATAGACCGGTTAGCCTGACGTGAGTGGTGGGAAAGATGCTGGAGTCAATTATAAAAGAGGAAATTACAACACATTTGGATAGCAGTAGAAGGATCAGTCCGAGTCAGCATGGATTTATGAAGGGAAAATCATGCTTGACTAATCTTTTGGAGTTTTTTGAGATGTAACTATGAAAATGGACAAGGGAGAGCCAGTGGATGTAGTGTACCTGGACTTCCAGAAAGCTTTTGATAAAGTCCCACATAGGAGATTAGTGGGGCAAAATTAGGGCACATGGTATTGGGGGCAGAGTACTGACATGGATTGAAAATTGGCTGGCTGACAGGAAAACAAAGAGTAGCGATTAACTACTGATTCCCTTTCAGAATGGCAGGCTGTGACCAGTGGGGTACCGCAAGGTTCAGTGCTGGGACTGCAGCTGTTTACAATATACATTAATGATTTAGATGAAGGGATTAAAAGTAACATTAGCAAATTTGCTGATGACACGAAGCTGGGTGACAGTGTGAAATGTCAGGAGGATGTTATAAGAATGCAGGGTGACTCGGACAGGTTGGGTGAGTGGGCAAATGTATGGCAGGTGCAGTTTAATGTGGATAAATGTGAGGTTATCCACTTTGGTGGCAAGAACAGGAAGACAGATTACTATCTAAATGGAGTCAAGTTAGGAAAAGGGGAAGTACAACGAGATCTAGGTGTTTTTGTACATCAGTCAATGAAAGCAAGCATGCAGGTACAGCAGTCAGTGAAGAAAGCTAATGGCATGCTGGCCTTTATAACAAGAGGAATTGAGTATAGGAGTAAAGAGGTCCTTCTGCAACTGTACAGGGCCCTGGTGAGACCCCACCTGGAGTATTGTGTGCAGTTTTGGTCTCCAAATTTGAGGAAGGACATTCTTGCTATTGAGGGAGTGCAGCATAGGTTCACAAGATTAATTCCCGGAATGGCGGGACTGTCATATGTTGAAAGATTGGAGCGACTGGGCTTGTATACACTGGAATTTAGAAGGATGAGAGGGGATCTGATTGAAACATATAAGATTATTAAGGGATTGGACACACTGGAGGCAGGAAGCATGTTCCCGCTGATAGGTGAGTCCAGAACTAGAGGCCACAGTTTAAGAATAAGGGGTAGGCCATTTAGAACAGAGATGCGGAAAAACTTTTTCACCCAGAGAGTGGTGGATATGTGGAATGCTCTGCCCCAGAAGGCAGAGGAGGCCAAGTCTCTGGATGCATTCAAGAGAGAGTTAGATAGAACTCTTATAGATAGTGGGGTCAAGGGATATGGGAAGAGGGCAGGAACGGGGTACTGATTGTGTATGATCAGCCATGATCACAGTGAATGGCTGTGCTGGCTAGAAGGGCTGAATGGCCTACTCTTGCCTCTATTGTCTATTGTCTTGGAGGTCTTTAGTGGTGAAGGATATCATGGGACCATACCTGGAGGCCGGTACCGGTGCCAGGGTCCCTACCTTGTCCCGCAGCCTCGTTAGCACCACTGCTGGAGTTTCTTCCCAACCTCGGGCCTCTGGTACGAACTCGCCTGGGACTGTCGGGGGGGGGGGGGCATAGATCAATTCCGCCGAGGAGGTGTCCAGGTCCTCCTTGGGGCCGTGCGGATGCCCAGTGGGACCCAGGGAAACTCATCTGTCCAGTTGGGGCCCCTGAGGTGTGCCATCAGGGCTGACTTGAGATGCCGGTGGAATTGCTGTACCAAACCATTGGACTGGGGATGGTACGCTGTGGTGTGATGCAGCTGGGTGTCCAGGAGCTGTGCCAGTGCTGTCCACAAACCAGACGTGAACTGCGCCCCTCTGTCGGAGGTGATGTCCGTTGGGAGGTCGAACCTGGCAATCCAGTTTGCAATGAGCGTCCTGGCGCAGGACTCAGTGGACGTGTCTGCCAGCAGTACGGCTTCCGGCCTTCTGGTGAACCTGTTCTACCATGGTACAGATATACCTGGCACCCCGGGAGACTGGCAGGGGGCCGACGATGTCCACGTGGATGTGTTGGAACCCTCTGTGTGTCGGTTGGAACTGCTGGAGGGGAGCCTTCATGTGCTGCTGGACTTCGGCGGTCTGGCAGTGTACACAGGACCTGGCCCAGTGTCTGACCTGTTTGCGCAGACGGTGCCAGACGATTCTGTCCGCTACCAGCTTGATGGACGCCCAGATGGACGGGTGGGCCAGGTTGTGCAGCGTGTCGAACACCCGGCGCCTCCATGCTGCTGGTACCACGGGTCGGGGGTTTGCCGGTAGACACGTCGCACAGGAGTCGATCCGCTGCCGGGCCGATGGAGACATCCTCCAACTGGAGCCCTGAAACGGTGGTGCAGTAAGCTGGAATCTCGGTGTCCGAACGTTGTGCTTCCGCCAGTGCTGCGTAGTCTGTTCCTGAGGACGATACGCCTACTGAGTGGTGGCAGGGGTGAGACAGTGTGTCGGTGTCTGACCGTTGTGCTTCCGCCAGTGCTGCGTAGTCTGTTCCTGAGGATCATAGCCCTATTGAGTGGTGGCAGGGGTGAGACAGTGTGTCGGTGTCCGAACGTTGTGCTTCCGCCAGTGCTGCGTAGTCTGTTCCTGAGGACGATACGCCTACTGAGTGGTGGCAGGGGTGAGACAGTGTGTCGGTGTCCGAACGTTGTGCTTCCGCCAGTGCTGCGTAGTCTATTCCTGAGGACAATAGGCCTACTGAGTGGTGGCAGGGGTGAGACAGTGTGTCGGTGTCTGACCGTTGTGCTTCCGCCAGTGCTGCGTAGTCTGTTCCTGAGGACGATACGCCTACTGAGTGGTGGCAGGGGTGAGACAGTGTGTCAGCAATGATGTTGTTCTTCTGTGCGATGTGGCGGATGTCTGTGGTGAA